>NW_027395276.1:1195000-1280000 GCF_027580225.2 Misgurnus anguillicaudatus | reverse complement strand
GGAAAAAACCTACCAGGTGAAGGACTTTAAATACGTCACGCGTCTTTACAGGATCTTAACGGCATTTGTGTGAATGCATGTCTAGATTCCAGAAAATCATTGGTAGTGTGAATGAACCACAAATCAAACAATCAAATCCAGGGATGCATTTTCCGTATATTTTCCAAAATCTGTGGCTTAATTCTTGCTCTCAGTATACCAAGCCATTCTAGACCAGTTCTGAAATTTAACAGAACACATCCAAATGTTAACAAGGGAAAAAATGTCAAGTGAGAGTGTGAATCCAGGACCTCTTCCACTTGTTTTTAATATCACATGAATGGGGTGCAGCTGATCTTAGATCAGCACTTTCACTCTCTCAGTTTGTGTGAAAGTGTAGGTATATCAGGTTAAAACAAATATTGGTTTAACTTGAAGGATGTGGAACATCCAAGTAGATACTGATTATAAATGCAAGTTAAAGAAGTGAAACATTCACAACAAGCTTTTGCAGCAACCAAAGATGTCAGATACATATAGACGGTTTTATCGGACGCACGTCTGGATCCGAACTTCACTTCCGGTTTCGTTTTTTTTAATGGTCTGACTAGTTGCTAAATTGATCTCATGAACAAATGCCTCGTCGAAAAGAACAAATGTTTTGGTTTCCTAGGTAATCTATGTGTTGTTTTTTTGCTTGTTATATAAATAAACTACGTTTAAAGAACTCTGTTGTAATTTATTCTTAGCGGAGTTTACCAGAAGTTACGTGCGGACCACGACAGCCGCTTGTTGAAACCGTCTATAGTAGGACCAAGGGCTGGGGATGACCCCAGTTTAATGACATTTTATAAAATTTATCATAAATTCTGTGTAATTATATTTCTGAAAAATATTGCAACTAACCAATAGCACTGCATTGTATCATTTAATATGTTTCGTTTAATTCAAATTCTAAGTTTGAGATTGTTTTGTGTCTTAAATTTTCTTTTGGGGGGGTTGTGACTGCTATCAGACGCTTATCGTGGGTTTGGAAATATTTTGTATTTGGAAAATAAATTGGACAAACAGCAGAAAACCTTTGCCAGCACCAGCTAAAACACTAAACTCTTTGACCGCTGCCATCATAAGCTTGATTTTATGTGACATTTTTTTTTCCTCATTATATACTTTTCTTTATTTAAAAAGTGATTTTTTTCTTACTGTGCATTCACACCAGGCGTGGTAAAAACGAAAAATAGTTGAACACCTGAACATTTTAAGTTTATTCGCTTCATCCGCGCGTGAAACTCTAGTCATTCGAGACATTCACGTGGAAATGTGTGTCATGGGGCTTCTGCGACTCCGCTAGCTTCCTGTAATCACGTCACTACTAGAGCAAGCTCCTGATTGGTTAATGTGCCGCAAATATCCACCAAAGTTCGCGCCTTCTGCACAGCGCTATTCCCACAATCGCGCCGCGCATTCCGCACTCCAGGATGCCTATTCGTGTCTTTGCATTGACTTAACATGTAAATCACTTGCGCTTGCCGCCTCTTCCGCGTCTGGTGTTATATTATTTATTTCTTTTATATATTTTGGTTGCATTCATGAGTTATTAAAATTTTAATTGCTTAACTAGTCATGTAATGTTAAAGTATCCATCATTTAATGGAATCGTAAATACATTAAAGAAATGTTTGATGTATCGGCAAATATTGCATCGCTGCCGGAGATAATAGATACTGTATCGTTTCTGAATTAATTGTATGATTTACACCCAGGTTACAAGAAGCACAACTCTCTAAGCACTAAACTATGACTGCCCCCATTTATATCAAAAACCAAGATCCTCATCTTGTTGAGTTACATAAGTATATAGTAAACCAATAAAAAAATCATTAAAATATTGTTTCTGACCACAGCCAGGGCTATTATCTAAAACTATTCAAACATGTTTGTTAATTGAAGTAAGATCAAACGCAGGCCAAAATTTTAGTATTTAACTGAAAAAGGTATAGGCACCAAAATTATTAACTGGAAATAAATAAAAACGAAACAAACTAAAACACAAATTACATTTAAATAGCAAAATTACCCATTTCAGTCAAATAAATAAAATGACAAAAGCTAAACCAAAATCCACATGAAAACTACAAATATACACATTTATACACAAGCTAAAACTCGAAATATAATCTATTGGTTATCTACAATAACACTTAATTAAAAAATAAACATTGCCTAAGCTTGCACATTATAACTAATGTACCATGGTACGACCGTAGTATTTTGTAAGCGAAGGCTGTTTCTCTTCAAACTTAGCTCTACAAAGCCAATAATTTCTAAACATCTAGTATGAAGCTATAACATATTTGATGAAACATACCAGAACTATGAGGCCAGAATAGTAAACAGCAAAAGACCCAGGTTTTTAAAATGTCAACACATGATGACATCTGGGTTACAGTAGTATCATTGTAGCATCAGGAAATGTCTGTTTAATAGAAGAAGGGTCCTGTTTTGCCCACTTACAGTAAGAACTCATGGGAACATTTTTATGGTGATACTTTAGGGTGTGAGTGTCTGAACAGGTGCTTCACTTTACTTTTTCTGTGTGTTTTCACCTGAAATGACCATGCACCAGACATTTTCCCCTTACTTGGATTTCCTCTACTTGTTTTTCTTGACAAATATCCAGGTTTGACTGCATGCTTTGGTCAAACATTGACACACCAGCCCACATTTACTTACTTGCCAGGCTTAGCTTAACAAGTTAAGATAAAGTCAAGATGTCATGTTTTGGGAATTCGTGTTCGCATATTAAACAAAGATTCCCTGAATCTGGAACAAAAAAGTTTACAAAGTAAACGTGTCTGTCTGTAAAATGAAATGTTTTTTGTAGCAAAACTGGTAGAACATTGCATTAACAGTAACAACACAAAAGGCTGTGGGTTCGATCCCAAATGCATTCTTGTCAATTTTTGTAGCACCACAAGCTAGAGGTCTTTTCGGATCCAAAGAAATGTACCGGACCCAAATGATCCAAATGATTTCTACCCTAACCCGACGACGTGCATAAATACATTGTTAAAGAAAAACCAAAGACAAATCCGACAAAATTAGACCTGATTTTTTTGTAAACGACACCGACATGTGTGCAGTCTGCATCCCTGCACAAACCAGTCAGACAAACCCTGATGACCTTGCAACTTATTTGGCCCACTATGTCATTTATTTTCATTTTTATCTGATAACGACACCAAGGTAACCGCTTGCAGTGTGTATTCAACATTGATTGACAGGTCTGTCTCGACAAAATTAACCTATCGCCAGCAATACAATGTCGCAAACACTCTTGACAAAAAGAGGGGGGGTTGGAAAAGGACTTGATGCACACACACGATAGTTCGGGTTCGCTCAGCAAAAACACATTCGCTTTAAATTACACGAGGCCGCTAATATTATACCCGACCATTGTCCAAGGCACACGTAATCGATCTCATGTTTTCAGCTCTATGTGGACCCGTTGAAAACCTCTACCATAAGCTTGAGTGAAAAAAAAATACAGACACGTAAAAAAAGACACTAAAAAGTGCAAACACAGAGAGACGCATTTCAAAAAGCAAACATAAAATCTTTCTGTTCTTGACAGTATTCTTTTTCTTATAAAAACATTTGTTTATGTCTTAAATGTATGTACAGATTAGAGTCAGAATCCAGGTCCGTGCTAATCTTAAAGAGACAGTAACCTCAATTAACCTACTTAAGTCTGTGCCATTAATGTTAATCAAACAACCCAAGACAAATAATATATTTAATTTATATAATAAAGACAGTGTTATTATAATTTGATTCAATTTCTGTACCTAATGCCAATTTTAGACCTTACTTAATATGCAACTTTGCTCCTTTTTATAAATGCTTGTAATTTTTTAATTGTTCTTATTAACTCTTTCCCTGCCATTGACAAGTTAACTCGTAAATTAAGAGAAAACGCTTCCCTGCCAATGACGAGTATTTCAGGCATTCCACAATACCGCTATTATCCACCAGGTGGCTTTTCCGCAACTTATACCACCCGGAAGCAACATCTCACTTGAAAGAGTAAAAACTCTGTGTAAGTTTTGAGGATCGCTCTGAATCGGATCTCTATCAAAAGTCCTTCACAAAAACGCAATTATCTCAGCTTTTTGCTCAAAATTTGGTATTTTTGAAGAAACCTACCCATATTTGAGAGGTAATAAAAAAGAATCACGGTAGGATGAAACTTTTTTTCGAAAGCAGAGGGTCTGTTCTTTCATTTGCTATATTGTATTTTTATATATTTAAAGAAGAACATTTTCTGGAAGGCATTAAACTTTTGTGAAAATCATAAAAAATGCTGGCGCTGGCTGGCAACTTTAAAAAAAAAAACACTGGTGGGTAAAGAGTTAAATTTTCCCAACCCTTTTGTTCTGATCAGAAAAATTATCCGATCCATGCTTCAAAAACCATAATGTGATCCAAACCGTGAGTTTTGTGATCCGTTACATCCCTTCAAATGCATCATAATCCCTATGTTATGATTTACAGTAAATGAATGATGGTTTATTGTCCAATGAAAGCACACAATTTTATCTTTTGAGAACATGGAGAAATGTCAAGCAATAAAACGTGTTCACTCCTGTTATGTTTAGCATCAAAGGTTTCAAGAGATATGCCAGTCAGTTACATAATAAAATACCTATTAAAAGAATTATTAAAAGGGCAACTTGCTGAGCAAGTTAAACTGTCAACATTTTTATAACTAGATAACTGCTAATCAACACATGAAGCCTTTACAGTAGCCATACTATCAATGGCAAAAATGTGACCCAGTCTGTAAAATTATAAAGTTATTTTTTCTACATAAAATCATCCTACATAATGTAAAGAAAATATGATATATTGAATATTGACTGAGTAAGACCATGACAAAGATTAAAATCAATGTGAAATCAAACTTTTATGCTCCTAATCTCATAACTAGATTTCACAGACATGGACACACATGCTTGAGTTAACCATTACATTCTTAAGTATTATCAAAGTAATCCCATGTTGTCAGTAAATAATCCAAATCCCATCTCAGCACTTTAAACCATCTACACAAAATTTAAAACTTTCTAGTGTTAAAGGTCACGTTCTTTCTGATCCCATTTTTAAACCCTAGTTAGTGTGTAATGTTGCTATAATAGCATAAATAATACCTGTAAAATGATAAAGCTCAAAGTTCACTGCCAGGTGAAATATTTTCTTTAATAGAATTCGCCTTTCAAAGCCTACAGCGAACGGCCGGTTTGAACTACAGCCTTCTACTTCCTGCTTTAATGACATCACTAGAACAGTTTTTTAACTAAACTCCGCCCACAGGAATATGTCAGTCGCCAGCTAAGCTAACGGCAAGCTTAGCTAACGGCAAGCTAATCTAATGGCAAGCTAAGCTGCTATCGAATCATAACACACTAAACAAGCTACACAGAACTCGCTACGTATTTCTGAAGGCAGGACTTCATAGAACAAGGAAGACATAAAACAGCGGTATACAGATAAGTAAATTGTGTAAAAAATACAGCGTTTTTTACACGTGAAACATAAACACATGTTATATTGCGCACTGTAAACACAATCAAAGCTTCAAAAACACAGAAAGAACAGGACCTTTAACATTCATTTCAATGTAACAAAGTAGTTTATCCAAAGCAAGGTTAGAGATTCTTATAATCTCAAGAGCTCAAATTTCCCCCACGAAGACTTTGACTCACGCATAGTTTTGGATTTAGAGCAAAAGGGCTGCATGTCAGGCATAGTTTGAAGTTATTACAGTGCTGAGTGATCATGGGCCGTGCCAAAGAAACGTTTGTCTTTGCGCTAGCATGGGTCCAAACACACAATAAGAAGTGCTATTGTCTCCAGAGGCCTGTTGAGATGTCATCTGGCTATTAAGTTTCAAGTAAAATAAAACTGGAAAAAATAAACAGGCAAAAATTCACAATTGGACACAGTTCGCAACTCTCGTGGCCTTTGACTCCATTTTACTTTTCCCATGGCCAGAGTTTCGACATTATACATGTTATTCGGCTTTGCAAACCCAACAATGCCAAAATACACAAAGGACTACAATAGTATCCGTGTTTGACACCAGCAGTGAGTTTCCCAAAAGAAACAGCTGAATCACTTCGAGAATGTGCCTGCGTTAAGCCAAGATGAATATCTGGTTTAATAAAGATGGAAAATGTGGATGGGTCAAGTAAACTGAGAAAATGATGAAGTAATATGACAAAATTTAAAAAGAAGTGTTGGTGGAGACAGCTGTGATTAAAATCTTGCAGAACAGACTGCAGAAACGAATGGAGCATGTGAATGAAAATGTTATGTGGTTAAAACAAAAAGGATTTTAATTCTTGGAACAAGACTTACACTAACCTCAATCCTGAGGTAAAATCCAATCATGCTCATCATGAGACCTCCTGCAAAGGAATCATGCTATCGTGTGCGTGTTCGACTCAAGAAATCATACGGAGGAGTTTGCTTTCGATTCGCTCTCACGCTACTTTGATGTCATCAGCCGGTTTTGTGGGGCCGCATAAAATCGAACATACTTATTTATAATCACCACTGAACGTACCAATGTCCAGATCTGGTCTACTAAAAATATTTGAAGTTATGTTTAATAAGCATCATCATCATGCGCAAACGGCATGGTTCTGGCTGGATAGGATACAGGTACGGCCTTAATCCTGTTAAATGTTGGGTTTAATGTTAGGTTTTGGGGTATGATTAGGATGAAAACAACGGTTCTGTTTAGATACAGCTACGGCCTAAAGTGAAATTAATAAAATTCTACATTGCAGTTACATCGTACGTTCTGCGTAGCCTGATGCGCACCTCGGCTAAAATGTAACAACGTGTCTGTTTTATGCAGAATGCGTTCGCTGTGATTGGTTCACTAGAACCCCTTCCATCAGGTAAAAAAAAAATCTGTGCATGCAAACAAATTGCATGTCAACGCAGACGACAACGCAGAAGCATATACAAACAAACTGACCCGTTACCCATTGAGGCTTGCCATAGGGCCTACGCAAAACTATAATGAGCCCTTAAATCCTGTGAAATGTTGGGTTTAATGTTAGGTTTTGGGGTATGATTATGATGAAAAACAACGGATCTGATTAGATACAGCTACGGCCTAAAGTGAAATTAATAAAATTCTACGTCGCAGTTAAATTGTACGTTCTGCGTAGCCTGATGCGCACCTCGCCAAAAATGTAACAATGTGTCTGTTTTATGCAGAATGCGTTCGCTGTGATTGGTTCACTAGATCCCCTCCCATCAGGTAAAAAAAAATCAGTGAATGCAAACAAATTGCATGTCAACGCAGATGACAACGCAGAACCATATACAACAAAACGGACCCATTACCCATTGAGGCTACGCCATAGGGACTACGCAAAACTATAATGAGCCCTTAAATCCTGTGAAATGTTGGGTTTAATGTTAGGTTTTGGGGTATGATTAGGATGAAAACAACGGTTCTGGTTAGATACAGCTACGGCCTAAAGTGAAATTTATAAAATTCTACATTGCAGTTACATCGTACGTTCTGCGTAGCCTGATGCGCACCTCGCCAAAAATGTAACAACGTGTCTGTTCTATGCAGAATGCGTTCGCTGTGATTGGTTCACTAGATCCCCTCCCATCAGGTAAAAAAAAATCGGTGCATGCAAACAAATTGCATGTCAACGCAGACAACAATGCAGAAGCATAAAAAACTGACCCGTTACCCATTGAGGCTACGCCATAGGGCCTACGCAAAACTATAATGAGCCCTTAAATCCTGTGAAATGTTGGGTTTAATGTTAGGTTTTGGGGTATGATTATGATGAAAAACAACGGATCTGATTAGATACAGCTACGGCCTAAAGTGAAATTAATAAAATTCTACGTCGCAGTTAAATTGTACGTTCTGCGTAGCCTGATGCGCACCTCGCCAAAAATGTAACAATGTGTCTGTTTTATGCAGAATGCGTTCGCTGTGATTGGTTCACTAGAACCCCTCCCATCAGGTAAAAAAAATCTCGCATTTCTTCATAGGCATTTCCGCTTGCGATGGTCAAAACAAAGATGGACCAAGCTAAGCAGTGATTTAACTCAAACTGCAGCAAAAGTCTATGTCTTCGCTTGTGTGTTTATTGGCCAAGCTGCTTCTTCTTTGGCCATTGCACTGCTACTGTGGGTTGCACTCGTGGATACTGTCTACTAGTGGTCTGCCTGTGAAATTGCACTTTGACACAGAAGTATGAAAACCGACACCATCGAGGCTACGCCGTAGGGTCTACACAAAACTATAATGAGCTCTTATATCCCGTGAAATGTTGACTTTAGGGGTAGGATTAAGATGAAAGCAGTGCTCATCTGGTGAGGTTTTACAAGATTTTGGCTGTAGCTGTATCCCTTCTAGCCACAACCAAACACTGCCTCTGGTCTTGCATACGTCTGTAGAAAATCCCTGTGTGGCTTTAACGGCATTTGGCTATATTTTGTAACGAAGAAAATCCACCATCATGAATAACCCCAATAAAAGTTGTCAAGAGATTTTCCACAATAAGGGAGGCAGCATATTTAAAAGGGCTGTAAAGAGCAAATGTGTTTAACCTAAGCATATGGGGAACAACGCCAAAACAGCAGCAAGCTCACTTATTTATTTAGAAAACGCTTATTTTTCACAATGAGCTTCTTAGAAACAGACACTTAAAGAGGGTACAACAGACTGACTTCAATCACGCTAAAACACTGCAACACTTCTTTAATGTAGATGATTGGACAAGCATGCTGAAGATCTCAAGATTAAAGACATTCACTGTCAGCCATTTTAATAGGGGTCAACACTGCAAACACTTTAAGTGTCTCTGGCGAGCATACAGTATATCTGCGATCTTCCAGCTGTTGTTTAGCAGGAAGGAAACACTGTCAGTCAGATCACAGTAAGCCTGTGATCCTTTAAGGTTTGAGGGTTTTTTTCAGAACAAAAGCAATTTAGCCATATGAGAACCTTAAAGAGCAACTATGGTCCGATTCACAATTTTTCATTGTAAATGTGTATTAGTACATGTTAACGATATGCAAAAGCCCCAAAGTAAACGATGATGCGAGTTATCGTCTCCAACATAAATCTCTTTTTTTGGACTACAACAAACATACAGATTGTAGGCAACAATTTACTTCCTGGGCCTGGAAGTTTTTTTTTTTTACTTAATAAAGTTGCATTATGAAACTCTTAACAGAAATGCAATACAATTTAAATATCAATTTAGACCGCCAGTGTCCCAATACGGCGCTGACATCTTACCCCCAGTCACATTAGCTACAAGCGACAGAGACAGAGCGACAGGCTACCATTCATTTTCAATGGAAGTGGCCGTTTGCCAGCGACAAGCGACGAGCTCGCCGCTGCGCGAGCAAGGCGGGGCCAAAATAGACAAGCAGGCTATTTTATGCAAATGCTGAGCGATGCGACAAAGCGACTGTCAATCGGAGTGAAGGAGCAGCGTGACGTAGGTCTGTGGTCGAGTCTGAGAAAATAATTCAAGATGGCGGAAAATCCGTATTTATGTATATATCTGATAAGTTTGGCATTTTATCTCATATATTTTGTTACTTTTATCGAGAAATAAATACTTTTAAATCCGAAAACACCGTTCTTGAAACTTAACAATACCTCTAAAGTGACTTTTGATACCGCTTTGAGAAACTAGCCAAGGAACGCCCATCAAGCGAGTGCGTGTCGCTCGGTGTCGTTCACTTTTGTAGCTAATGTGACTGTAGGGTTAGGTCTTTAGCAATAGCGATTTCGGGACCAGCCTGTGCAGTAGAGAGCAGGAAGTAGAGCCGCGAAATCAAGGCCCCGCCCTCGCAAAATGCGCATATCAGAGCTGTCCATCATGACATGACACCACCGTTTTTTATAGCATTAAATAACTAACTAAACACAAACTTACTTTAAAAACAAACACTTGAATTTACATCACCGTGATGAAAACTACAGTAAATGACAGAAACCAGCTTCGGAAAAAAAAAAAATTGAAGTGTAATTAAATTGTTTAGTTGGTCTCAAGTCCCATTGAATAACATGGGGGAGGCGTGGTTTATGACCTATACTGGGACCAGTCACTGGGGGGCGATTGAGACGTTTTGGCTCCACTTGTGCAGCATGCTTGGTGTTAACAACGTACTAAAAATTACCATTTTAGCCAATCGCGATTGCCTGTGTCATTTTCCGTCTCGGAAAAGTTGCACACGCAGCTCAGGTCCAAACATTGCACACACGCACACAGAGCAGGCAGTGACAAGCGAAGAGAAAGCATTACTGGAGCTGTAATTTTGTGTTTTTCTAATGAATACACACAGTTTAAAATAATAAATTAGACTAAAACTGGCTTCAAAGCAACAACCTGCAACTCTGACGTTGATGAGACGTGAGGAGAGGAAATTCATGTAAACGGCATGTCAACTTTGTTTAAAAACAGAGGCAATGAAAAGAGTTATACAAATAAAAAGTCATCTGAAACATAACCATAACATCCAGTGTTTAGATTTGAGGTGTAGCTATTATAAACGTGACTGCGCGTAAATGACGCATACTCACAGATGCGATCACTCGTCAATATAAACGCAAGAAATGCTGTGAAGCTGGGATTTACACTGAACGACTATCAGCCGTTTCTAATTTAAATGCAGATTTATGTTGTAATTATTTACATTTTAATGTCTTAATATTTTTTTATTGTGTTCTAAGAAAAGGTGTAATTGCATCATTATGCTATTTTATTGTCATTATACACTCACTAAAAAGGATTATTAGGAACACCTGTTCAATTTCTCATTAATGCAATCATCTAATTAACCAATCACATGCCAGTTGATTCAATGCATTTAGGGGTGTGGTCCTGGTCAAGACAATCTCCTCAACTCCAAACTGAATGTCAAAATGGGAAAAGAAAGGTGATTTAAGTAATTGTGAGCGTGGCATGGTTGTTGGTGCAAGATGGAACGGTCTGAGTATTTCACAATCTGCTCAGTTACTGGGATTTTCACGCACCATTTCTAGGGTTTACAAAGAATGGTGTATGCGCCAGTCTTGTGGGCGAAAATGTCTTGTTGATGCTAGAGGTCAGATGAGAATGGGCCGACTGATTCAAGCTGATAGAAGAGCAACTTTGACTGAAATAACCACTCGTTACAACCGAGGTATGCAGCAAAGCATTTGTGAAGCCACAACACGCACAACCTTGAGGCGGATGGGCTACAACAGGAGAAGACCCCACTGGGTACCACTCATCTTCACTACAAATAGGAAAAAGAAGCTACAATTTGCGCAAGCTCACCAAAATTGAACAGTTGAAGACTGGAAAAATGTTGCCTGGTCTAATGAGTCTCGATTTCTGTTGGGACATTCAGATGGAAGAGTCAGAATTTGGCGTAAACAGAATGAGAACATGGATCCATCATGCCTTGTTACCACTGTGCAGGCTGGTGGTGGTGGTGTAATGGTGTGGGGATGTTTTCTTGGCACACTTTAGTCCCCTTAGGGCCAATTGGGCATCATTTAAATGCCACGGCCTACCTGAGCATTGTTTCTGACCGCGTCCATCCCTTTATGACCACCATGTACACATTCTCTGATGGCTACTTCCAGCAGGATAATGCAAGATGTCATAAAGCTTGAATCATTTCAAATTGGTTTCTTGAACATGACAATGAGTTCACTGTACTAAAATGGCCCCCACAGTCACCAGATCTCAACCCAATAGAGCATCTTTTGGATGTGGTGGAACGGGAGCTTCGTGCCCTGGATGTGCATCCCACAAATCTTCATCAACTGCAAGATGCTATCTTATCAATATGGGCCAACATTTCTAAAGAATGCTTTCAGCACCTTGTTGAATCAATGCCATGTAGAATTAAGGCAGTTCTGAAGGCATAAGGGGGTCAATCACAATATTAGTATGGTGTTCCTAATAATCCTTTGGGTGAGTGTATAATCAGTGATTTAAAATGTCAAAAATATCGACTATCGCCATAATTTCTGAGACAATTAACCGACTTATGAAAAGTAGCTTTTGTGACAGGCCTATTTGCCTCTTCTGCGTGCGAATGAAACATGAAACTCTACATTCTAAGAAGTTATCTTTAAAAGCATCATAATTGCGTAGCTTGTTTTCATGTTTGAAGCATGACTATGATCTTTTAATGTTCAATAGGTTTTGGACCAGATGTGATGGTTATGTAATAGTTCAACAGTTGTACTCAAAAGTTCTTATTAAGTGTTGAAAGTAAATGTGTGTGCGGGAAAGAGACTGACTAATACTAATACTCAATGGTATGTTCTCACAGAACAGCCAGCCTGACACATCTAATCTACATAATAGATCCTCCTTTCCCTCTTCTGGCTTTCACTATCTCCTCTAATCCTTCTTTCTGTCTCTTCTTACTTCAGCAAATTACACTTTCCTCATCCTAAGCTCTTCTCATCTGTAAATATCATCATCCTCACCTCTCCTCCTATCCAGCGGTGCATCCTGTGGTTTTGACTCATGCATTCTCAATGTTCAGCAGAGTGAGGACAGACCCGATTATCTGATTAATTCACTGTTCGCTCTGGTAAACCCAACATAAACAAGCTTGCTTTCAACCCAACCTCTCTCTCCACTTAAACCAGTCTAAGATGCTTTGGTGGTCTTAACTGACCACTCAGGTGGTCTATTTTAATGGTTTTGGGGGGTTTAGATCACTTGTGAGCTTGTTAGGATAAGGAAAGTATTTTAAGCTGGTTTAATTAATTTTTAAGTACCAAACGCTAGCATGCTAGCACAAATGGTTTGGAAAAACCTGTCTATTGCATCTACAAAATAACAAAATATAATGCTCTCAAGCATTAATGTTTTACAACATACTCAAAAGTGTGCGCTTTCCCATCAGCAGAAATGTACTTTATTATGAACATTAACTATACAGTTAAAAACAACATGGCTACTATAGTTAAAGGCACGTATTTCATTGCTAAAAACAATGTTATTTTGTGTATCTGGTATAATACAATGTGTTCACGTGGTTTTTGGTTAAAAAAACATTATTTTCCACATACCATACATTTTTGTAGCTCCAGATATCCTGCCCTCCTCAAAAGCATTGATTTTGTACAAAACTTATCGATTTGAAAAGTACTGTGTCCATCATTGGCCAGCTTATCTGTACGTTTTTATTGACCTGAATACCTCTGACGTCGGCCGGAAATGTGACGCTCCTTAACATGTTTAAAAGATTCGGTCACAATGCAATGCTAACAGGAGTTAACTTACAGGCTGTGAGTCAGAAGCGGTAAGAATTATGATAATGTCGGTATTTACTACATCACCAATGCCAGGAAGTAAACTGTTGCCTACAATCCGTGTGTTTGTTGTAGTCCAAGAAAAGAGATTTACGTTGGAACTGATAACTCGCGTCATCGTTTACTTTGGGGTTTATACCTTTCGCATATCGTTAACATGTACTAATACACACTTACACCAAAGGAAATATAAAATCGTTATTTGGACAATTGGTGCTCTTTATACTACCGGTCTGTTGAATGCTTGAATCTGATTGGCTGATGAACGTTCTAAGGTGTGCAATTATTTTCTGGGAAACGCACAGCAAACGTAGCGGACTAACAAAAACAACATGACAGACGATTTTTTGATGCAACAACAGCGCTGTTTAGAGACACACCGAGGAAACCTTGTTCACACAATCTCTCTCTCTCTCTCTCTTTCTTTCTCTCTCTCTGTCGCTCTCTTTCTAATAACTTAATTAATAACTGCATTCGAATGCTATCAATGGCTCAATCCTCCATTGCCAGCTTTAAAATGACGTTTTGGAACAAGCAAAAGAGGCATTGGATGAGACTGAATTTAATCTTTATTGTCATTGTTCATCGTGTATACAATGAAATTACATTGCATTCCCGGCCTGTGCATAATAAATATAATAAATTAATTAATAAAAAATTAAATAGAGAAGTAATAAAATCAATATAAAAGAAAATGAAAGAGAAACAAACAATATATTCTACAATTGCACATGATTTAGAGATATTAAGAGTTCAGTGACCTAATGGCCCAAGGATAAAAACTATTTTTAGACGAGGAAGAAATAGTCCTACTCACCTAGCGATTTAAGTAGGGATGTCCCGATCCCACTTTTTCATTTCCGATCCGATTCCGATACGAGAATTTCGTATATCAGCCCGATACCGATATCTGCCCGATACTATTGTAATAAAATGTGTATAGTGCTTTCTGCTACATCTAGTATCATTTAAATGTTAAAATCAATCATTTAAAATGATTTACAAGATACAGGAAACATTAGTAAATATTAATCATTAAACAGTGTGTAGGAGAACATAGGTACGTTTGATCAATTAAGTATGCTAAATATTTTTTCTAATTCTAAATTCTAATATAATTGCGTAAAACTGTCAAAGTAAAAAAGCTTTAGTGTGCAGATGGTTATTTTGGGAATTATGCGCTTGACCGGACTTTTTATGCACATTCTGGGTGCAGAATTGATGCTCTTGAATCATCCTCTCATGGGAACCCTGCTGAAAAAAATAGCATCAAACCAGCATGGGAATTATGCTGGTCTATGCTGGTTTAGCTGGTGGTCACCAGCATACCAGCACCAAAACACAACATATGCTGGTATGCTGGTGCTAATGTTGGCTTAGCTGGTGCTAATGCTGGTGCTGATGCTGGTTTGATGCTGGTTTAGCTGGTGTTCACTAGCAAACCAGCACCAAAACAGAACATATGCTGGTCTTGCTGGTATGCTGGTTTTTTCAGCAGGGAATCCTCGCACCGCAATGGAAAGTTCATAACTGTTAAAACACAAAGAGAAAAGATGCATCGTGTGCTCAGCACGGCTTACTGAGACTTTATAAAATCAGATCTTTAAAATAGCCTACAGTTATCTTGTGTTTGCGTGTGTGAATGACGCGTTTCATCTGTGCGCTTCACCAGTGGATTAACTCAGTTTGCGAGTTAGTTACAGTGTTTCTGTAAACGTAAAGATCTTTAAATGTGCGTTTGTTCCTTCACATGAAGCTATTGAGTGTATTAAAAGACTTTAAATATAGTGCATAAAACGTTTATGGTGCTTTTATAATACGTTGTCCTTTTAATAGCTTGTCAGTAACAACCACGGCTAACGCACATATCGGAATTGGATCGGTCATGTTGTCGGTCCTTGATCCGATGTCCGATCCAGCCAAAAAAGCCGGATCGGACCCGATACCGATCCAGCATATCGGATCGGGACATCCCTAGATTTAAGTACAAAAACCGGACGAAACCCTTTTAACAAATCATGTGATGGATGTCTTGAGGTGTGGTAACTGTAGTATAAGTGGAATAATTGACTACGGGCCGTTGAAATATTGAAAAAGAATGCACACGGAGGTGTAACGGCCACGACGCGACACCTCAGATGTGCATTATTTTTATAATAATTCAACAGCCCGTCGTCAATTATTCCTTACTTAAACCATGGTTACCATAAAATAACTGGTTAAACTACAAAAATCATGGTTGCCAATAGAAATCAATAGAGTATCAACAAACTTACTTTTACATTTCTAGATAAAAACTGATATGCCAGCCTCCAAGTTGCAAAACTTGCAATTTTACAAATGATAAAAGCACAAGGCACAAACAACACTCCTGTGTACCGCAAGTGGTTGTGGGTTATGTTATCCCAAAAAGCATGTGCACGTAGAAAAGTACAAAAATCCACACTACGCAGTCACTTTTTTCAGCATCTATACAGTATTTGGGACTTACTGATCATAAAAGTGCATACTGTTACTGTTGTTAAAACTTAGTTAGCATTGCATTTCATATTATTGCCTCCCTATGACAAAATGCTTTATTGTTTCCTCACTATTGTATAGGCCGCTTTGAATAAAACTGCTAAAAGCCTAAATTTAAAAGTAAAATATGCAAACAGTTATGAGACCAAGTTCATGGCCAAGCAAAACTCGAACACTCATTATGTTCCATTAAATCAGCAGACTGTTTTGCTCACAGCGCTCGCGGCTTTGTTGAGTAAGATGGAAATTGTATAATTTTGCTGTGCCACTCGCTTGCAGTGTACACCACACACTTCATTGCTTGTGTCAACAAACACACACAAACATCATTTGGTCAATGAACCTTAGCCTGTTTGATGTGGGAAATATGGGTAACCGAAGGACAAAAAAGACTTAAAAGACAAGGAAGGAAACAGGCATATGATAAGAATTAATGAGGATTTCGCCTAAATAACTTCGACATAACCGATGTTATCCATCCAAACTAAATTCGAGAGCAGACAATATTTCACAAGGGATCAAATCAATCTTAATGTTAACACCCCTTATAGCTTAACAATATAAAGACATCAAATAAGCTCATGACAGCTTGCACCAGGAGATATCGACCTCGACCAAGGTTATTCTGCTGTTAACAGTTTTGTTGGTGCGGCACTATGATTGCTTCCTTTTCACAGAAATGTCAGATCAAATAGCGCTTACAAGAACTGTGACCTGTGCTGTCAGCTAACCTCAAAAAGTTGTTTTAATTTTATTACACATTCTACTTTCATAAGCAAAAAGCAAACAATCCATAGCCCAAACCTAATTCCCAACCCTGTTGTAAAGAAAGACGAATGTACAAACATCTTTGTTGATGAATAGAAACTTTGGTTGCAATTTATTTTAGGGCGCATACAATATCCAAACCATGCCCCAGCGCAATTGCCCCCCCCCCCTCCCTACTCCCCCATACTTTACAGATCTTTTATGTGCACAGACATCTTTTAACACTCTAAAAACAAAGGGAAACATGAAATCGGGTCAAATGACTCCTTTAATTTTGAAAAAACATGATTCAGTCACGTATATCAAACATTCAAAATTTGCTTCACATCCACTTTACTTATTTTTAACCCCTTTAGACCTGTGTGCCTTATTTTGATTGGTTGATCAGCTTTTTTAGTTTGAACCACAAAACAAGTTATGTCCATTCCAGTGGACGCAGGGTCTGAAGGGACTGTTAACCCAGATATTGTCTTTACTTAAACAATCAAGTAAACATCACTTAATATTTTCTGTTTTGAAGCCAAAGCTTAAAAAGTTTAGTTGATTTAACTTTACAGCTTACAAAATCCATTAAACTAAAACATTCAAGTAAAATGAACTTAAAATTATTAGTTCATGATGTGAGAAATACCCATAATCCGTTGTGGCTGAATATTTTGATTATTTTCTGCTTTTTCACAGAATAAAAACAGATAAGAACTTTCACTACTCAAATATTTGTTAATAAAATGTCATATAAGTTCAAGCTCTTATATTATTGATGTTGTTTTGTTGTAAATGATAATTTTGTGAAGTCACAGTTCAGGTGATCAGTGTTTCTGTACATGAACCCTGTTCAGAACATTTTATTGTTATAACTTATAAAATGAAGTTGACTTTTCTCAACTATATTTTATAAGTTGTGAAAACTCATCTCTGTTGACATGACTTGTAAATCTGAGTTGATTTAACAAAAAATTTTAAGGCAGCAAAGTATTTTTTACAGTGTGTGTTTCTGTGGAGAATCATGTTTATTCAATGATTGACTTAAAGTAAGTCATTCATTTTGTGTTATAATACCCTTTATAACATCAAAAGTAATATAAAGTGATAAAAACTACAGTTATGCAATGGGTTTCCTCGCAAATTTCTAGTAATGTCAACTAATCCGGGTTAAGAGTGCAGGAATATTGGAAGAAATTAAAACATTAAAAAGTATATTAAATTTAAAATTGTTGTTAGAACGACTTAAGTAAACTTCACCTAAAGTTTTTAAGTAATCATTACTTACATTTTTAGGGCACCAAGTTACCTTCATTTTTTGAGTAAACTCAACTTATCCAGGTTTACATTGTGTTAATTAAACATGATTTTTTTTTATTTAGGCAGGAGATTTTCAGTTCCCAGCGTGCTTTGCATGGGCTGAATAATGAGAGCAAATTTAGAAATGATTTACTATTTTATGCATTTTAAATCAAGATAAAATACGTAGGAGACATATTAATGTTCTGTGTTCTCTTGTGTTCGAATTTTAAAGTTTGTGTTTTATTGTTTTGTAGGTTACCATTGTGTAAAAGAATGGAGCATTTTCTGAAGTGGTGAACAGACTGACTGAAGATATTTTAAATGTTGTCTGATCCATTATATTGATTAATAACAAGATCAGCTTTTGATTTTGACCTTCATATCACTGTGCATTATTTAAAAAAGTTGAAAAACTAGCAATTGTTTTTATTTGAAATTCGTCTTACGTGATCCAGTCGTGTTGTGTCTACGTGTACTTGAGTAAAGCTTAAATGTTAATTTCATGTTGAGAAAATGCAAGTCAATCATGTGGAACCACTGTCCATTAAATTATGTTTACCCCAAAAGTTTTTTTTAGTGTATCAAACAAAATGCTGAATATGGGTTGGGTTTAGGGTTGCAACCTTGTACTGCAAGTACATGACTGTAAAATATAGTTCTACCCAAACTTTATCAGATGCATCTGAAGCTTTTATAGAAACCACTTTGGGTTTTTTCACTGAACCTCAAGGTCCATATGATTTGAGGAAATCCTGCATATTATTGTTGTCATGGTTGGTGCTTCCACAGATAAAAGGGAAATTTTAAGTAGCTTAAATGTTTCCAATTAATCCTTTAGTTGGTCAAAACTAAAAAACAAAGAAGAAGTACTGAGACTATATCCTGAAGTAATATGAACCTCTTACAAACATGAATTCCTTTGAAAGTGCTGATGCATCATGGGAAAGAGGAAATAAGTTCATCGTACAGTATCCCGTACACATAAAAATATAAAAGTATAAATCAGACAAGTCTAATATCATAAGACCTCATCAAAGCACCAGAAGAGGAAGTTTATCAAGAGCGGATGTTTAAAGCAAAGGCACGAACTACACTCTCAGACAAAAAGGTACAAAAGTTGTCACTGGACGGTAACTTTTATCAAAAGGTCCCCTTATATGTACCATTTTGGTACAAGTATGTATCTCTAAGGTATCAATGTGCATCTTTTAGCTACAACGTGTAGGAAGGATAACATAGCGGGGAACACTCCCCAGAACTAAAAATAAATGTAAAAAACAAATCCATAATAAATTCAATAAATGCAGAAAGTTTCACCTGTATTGTTAACTCATTCTCCGCCAGCCATTTTTTGAAAAGTCGCCCACCAGCAATTTTTGTGATTTTCACAAAATGCCTTCGAGGAAAATTTTCTTTTAAAAATATATAAACTAGTGCTGGGCATAGATTAATCTTATACAAAATAAAAGTAATTTTTTGCATAATATATTGCATAATTTTTGCTGGGCATAGATTAATCTAGATTAATTTTATACAAAATAAAAGTAATTTTTGCTTAATATATGACTTTGAACTGTGTGTAAATATTATATATATATATATTTAAACACACACACACACACACACAAATACATATATATATATATACATTTAAGAAATGTTTTATTTATATATAGTTTTTAAATTATATATAATATAAAATATATATAAATATAAATAAATATATATAAACATGTAAATGTTTCTTAAATACATACATTAGTGATGCACCGAAATGAAAATTCTTGGCCGAAACCGAAAACCGAAAAAAGGAAACCAAGGCCGAAAAACCGAAACCGAAACACCGAAATAAATTATTATGCCAATTATTAGTACAATTGCATTTATGGCTATCACTGTGTGCTAACTTTACTAGGGGTGTGTGACGGATAAAAAAACTCACAGTTCGGATCACATTACAGTTTTTGAGGCACAGATCAGATTATTTTTCGGATCAGCAAAAAGCAGGTGGGAAAAATCTAATAAACAATAAAGAAACTGCAAACATTTATAAAAGAGAACAAAGTTGTACATTAATAAGGTCTGAAATTAGCATTAGGTACAGAAATCAAATTAAATTAATCATAACACAATAAAATAAATATATTATTATTTTTTAGAGCTATTTGTCTCTTTGTCATGGGTTGTTTGATCAACATTAAGGACACAGACTTCAGTAGGTTAATCTGACTGTAATCTATACAGACATAAACAAATGTTATTATTAGAAAAAGAATACTGTGGAGAGAATTTTGTTTATATGTGCCCTGTCAATAACAGAGAGAATTTATGTTTGCTTGTTTTTTTTTTAAACGCGTCTCTATTCAAATTATTACTCTAGTGCAGCACTGATTTGGAGACATTTACAGTACATTAAAACATTAGGATAGGTGAAGAAAAGAAACCGATCCACCATTGCAAACACAGTTTAGAACAAACAAGAAGACAACAAAGAACAGGAATCAAACAATATGGTAACAAACATGCTCCACAGCTTTCTGTTTATGGATGAAATAAAATTAAAGAAGAAAAACGATAGTATGTGTGCAAATGCTGTCTATTTCCTTTGTATAATTGTTTGTAGTGGAGTGTCCTGTCTAAATATTTTCACACGCATGCGATGTTGTACGCGGACTGTACGCGCACTGTCCGTGCGGTCTCAAATTTTGGGCTGCACGCGGACGGTCCGCGCGGCCGGCCGCGGACACTCCTGATGACGAAAATGATGGCGCGCATACGCGGACGTCCCTAGTATACTTTCGGCTTTAAGGGCACTTAAACGCATGCATATACAGACACTGATGGTGAATCCCAAACAGCGCAACAGTCGCTCCACATAAAAACGTTACGTTGTGTTTCATTGCTTTATTCGCCAAATGTACGTTAATGGATTACAGTAAGAGACACATTGCGCGACTCTCTCTAAAGTTTACACATCAAGACATTCTCAATCTTTGCAGACGCGTGCAAACAGCTGGACCCTGAGTGAAACCTGCTTGAGCACGAAGGGGAGGGGTGGGAGACGACTGATCACCGTGAGGCTGAGTGAAGCGCTAGCGCACAGATGAAAGGGGCGCGGTTGACATTCATTTTCGGTTTACATTTTCGGCTGGATTTTTTATTTCGGCCCGAAACCGATAATGCCATTTTCGGCCGAAATTTCGGTGCACCCCTAACATACATGAATGTGTGTGTATTTATATATAAAAGTTACACGCAGCACAAACTCATATGTTATGCAAAAAATTACCTTTATTTTGTATGAGATTAATCTAGATTAATCTATGCCCAGCACTAATATAAACATACAAATATATCAAATGAAAGAACAGACCCTCTGCTTTCAAACAAACAAACAGGAAAAAAAACATTCTATCCATATTTTTTTCTCTTCGTATAAACTCATAAATATGTGTTTATTTCTTTAAAAATATATATTTTTAGCAAAAGGTTGAAATAATTGTATTTTTGTGAATGAATTTTGTTAGAGATCAGATTCAGAACGATTATCAAAACATACACAAAGTTTAAAATTAGTAAATAACGTTTTGGCTTCAGTTTTTTCATAAATGGGTAAGTGGATAATCTAGTGGATAATCGTGTTATTGCAGATTAACATAAAAATTCATCAGGATAAAGTTTTTTTTAAGCAAATGTTTTCTCTTAATTGACGAGATAATCCGTCAATGGCGAGGAAAGAGTTAATTTTAAGAAACTGAAGGCAAGGCGAGAAATGTTCATCCAGTCGCTTTTGAAAGCTAACAAAGCATCTCTCTGCACCAAGCCGCATAATCCGATATATATTGTTTATAAGCATAAGAATGTTGTGTCTAAGCAAAGCAATGGTATATAAATGGTTATTTTTTTTGCTGAGAAATATTACTGTGTATTTAAACAGTGATGTACTACAGAACAGTGAAACACTCAAGTCATAATGTCACCCTGAACATCTACCTCAGACGTGTTCGCAAATATTTGCCTTTGTCTGGTCAGAAATGTAAATGGGATTTCAGAGAAGATTCTTTCTGAAGCTGACAGCAGTGAAAAAAGCAGAGCACAGGAACGTCAACCGAAGGACTCCTGAAACTGAACTTGAACAGACCTGCTTGTGAATCAGGTCATGACATGCAGGACTGAGACATTTACAGATCAAAAAACTGCTTAAAGAATGTGCAGACAAATGCGGGGAGGGGAAACATTATCTTAAGCCCCCTGAGAACAGGAAAGACAAAAAACTCTGCAGTTGAATGAAACAGGTGGGCTCTACCTGCAAGCCACGCCCACTATACCAGAAAGTCTGATTGCATGCAGTCAATCAATGCTGCTTGTTTATATCGTTTGAAGTGTCTTAAAGCAGTAGCTTTGTTAAATTTAATATCTATAGCGCCATTCCCAATGTTTCAAAGTTGCAATTTAAGCAAAAAGATTTACATTTACACAGATCTGCAAAGACGACTAAATACGCTGTGCCAGGCCAGTGGATGGCGATGTTACCTTGTAAAGAAGACAAATGCTTCTACAGAGTGATAATAGAAACAATCAAGATGGCAAAGCATTAAGCAGTTTTATTCAGACTGACAATGAGGTCATACAAAAAGCAGCAAATTTTGGTACACTTTGTTGGAGAAGTGTTAATACACCGAGTATCTTAAGGCACCAAACACAGTCCTGTAGGCCTCCATTGTCGTTTTGGTCATACTCGTGCATTCCTATACACTGAAGTAACGCGTGTCATCGTTATAAGTGATGCGTGGGTCAATGTATAAACAACCCGCACCCGACTGACGTTTAATTTCAACTAATCCGCCCGCAACTCGGACCACAAAAAAATAAAAAATAAATAGTGTACCCGACTCGCTTCCTTGCCCGTATTTTTTAAAAGTAGTAATTGTTTAAAATAGTTAATTGGCATCTTTTTTTCCAAACGACCCGACCGACCGCGACCCGAAAATTTTGGATTACTTGTAACCGCGGGTGATTTCAGATCAACCCGAGCATCACTGATGGTTATCACCGATTCACCGTTATGTAGGTTACACTAGGGCTGTGTATCAGAAAGAATTTCGCAAAACGATATGTTTCACAATATTTGCGATGCGGTAAAAGCGGGGAGTATTTCCTGTTTTAGGAATATAATAGGATAAAGTTTTAGAAAAGCTGTCACTAAGAACACACCACCATATTCAAACCTTAGCAAAAGAAAATTGTGGCACACCCCAAAGCTAGTACTTCCTGTCACTGTTATGGTCGGGATGTAAACTCCAAACTAAACAACTTTAATTCATCATCGATCGGTACAGTATTGCCAAACAAAATATTGCTATTTTCTTACAGTCTCCTCCTCCTCCAATGCAAAAAGTGAAAGTTGGATCTACTTAAAAATACTTTAAATGGTAACAATTAAAGCTGCAGTGTGTAATTTTTAGAAGGATCTCTTGACAGAAATGCAGAATAATATACAAAACTATATTATCAGTGGTGTATAAAGACCTTTTATAATGAACCCTTATGTTTTTATTACCTTAGAATGAGACATTTTTATCTGCATACCAAGGGTCCCCTAACATGGAAGTCGCCATTTTGTGCCGCCATGTTTCTACAGAAGCCCTTAATGGACAAACTTTTTTTACGAAGCTGCCTCCGAAGATGACATGTTTGTCTGGTGGTGGTTACTGTAGCTTCTCTATGCGTTTTAAATGCGATGGGTGAGCAGCTGCCTGAGCCATTGGTTGCAATTTGCAACCTCACCACTAGATGCCACTAAAATTTACACACTGCACCTTTAAAAAGTATGTAAATTAAGTACATTTTCTTACTACATTTTTCTTAAAATGTAAGGTGAAAAACTTTATTAAATTGGTAACAGCTAATAAACTTAGGTGCCGAAAAAATTTAAAACTGTATTTACCTAGGAATAGATGAATAAAAAGAGTTCTGTACATGGTAATGACATATCGTGAGCCTCAAAGACAATTGTTTCCTCCTTCTTAAGTAAACTTCATGCATGCAAAAGACAGCTAGAAATCAATCCACATTAATTAAAGTTAAATTAAGTACAATGTTGTTACAATGCTAAAACGCAAAGTTGTGACTGCTGAGTTAGCGCTGTATGCTAGTTAATGCTATAGGCTAGCGTTTAGGCTGAAGTTCTACTATTGACGATACAGTTACATTTACAGCTATGTAACATTGACTTTTCTACTCTGCCACTGTACTGTGGAAATTTTTGAGTTGCCAGACCTTTTGTGTGTTAGCACTGGTAAATGAACACAGTTATATACCCAACACAAAGCAAGTAAGACTGATGTATGTTTGATTATTCTGTTAATCTAATCATCTGAACAGGTCTATGTTGTAAGGTCATTAAAGCGCACAGAGCAACTAAAGTGTATATGAGCAGAGCTACACAAAACTTTTCTTGCGTAGATGACATTGTTCACTTGAACTATAACCATAATCATAAAGACTTCCCTAAAGGTCACCATGATTACTATAATGAGTTGTGTTTATACTTGTTTTACAGCTTAGTGCAGGTTACACTTTCACTCTTCAGTTTACCAGCTAGGGGTAACATTACAGGTATAGTGGGCGACTACTTTTGATAATATACGTAATCACATTGTTACCACTCATACTTTTGCTACCTCCTCCTTAAATATTTCTGAATTTTCTGGTATCCCTCTCTTTTAACTTTGCCATTTATGATTTCCAGTCACTATGTAAACTTCCGATACCATCTTGTCTTTTTAAATCATGTTTTGATTCCCTCTCTCCTGTTGTTTTGAGAATTATCAATAACTCATTGTGTATTGCTGTCACCCCTGTACCAAAAACTAACAACATGAACTTTGATAATACGAATAATTTTTGTCCCATCTCTAATCTTTCATTCCTAGTCAAAATTTTAGGACAAACAGTGGCTTCTCAACTGCTTTCTCATCTTTTCTCTAATGATCTGTTTGAGCCACTTCAGTCTCCACAGTACTGAAACAGCGTTAGTTAAGGTCACTAATGACTTGTTAATGGCTTCCGATTCTGTCCGTCTATCTATACTGATTCTTCTTGATTTTAGTGGGGCTTTTATAGATCACACACACTATAGATCACTCTATTTTAATCACCTGCTTAGAGACTATCTTTGGAGTTTCTGATTCTGCATTAAAGTGGTTTAAGTCGTATCTCTCTGATCGTAAGCAGTTTGCTGTGATGGGTGACTGCAAGTCTGATATCGGTGTGGTGCACTCTGGTGTTCCCCAGGGATCAGTTTTGGGCCCTTTACTTTTTAGGATTTACATTTGTCTATTTGGCCAACTTTGAAGAATACTTGGTCTTAACTTTTATGCTGATGACACTCAGATCTATACATTCAAAACCAATATGCCTGTGTCTTTTCTTTTTTTTTAATTTTACTGAGATTAAGAAATGGATGTCTGAAAAAGTTCTCTGTCTAAACAGTGACCAGACTGAAGTGATGCTTATGGCTCTGCTTTACAATTCCAAACTAAACAAAAAAACCTGGGGGTAATATTTGACGCCAACTTAACATTTGACCATCATGTTTGTAACACAATCAAAGCATAATTCTTTAATCTAAGAAACACTGCCAAAATACGTCCCATGTTGACTTTCTCTGTGGCTGAAAGAGAGCACATCACACCTCTGCTGAAAAAAATTGCACTGACTTCCTGTTAGTTTGTGTATTGTTCATATAATTTTTCCCTGCCCTCTGAGATTAGGAATGCAGAATCCCTTAGTGTTTTTAAATCGTACCTTTAAGTGTACCTTAGGGTAGCCTTTATGTGATTACTATGTTATTTATTGGCTTTTTATTGTATTGTTTGGTTAGTATTTACTGCCTGCAATGTTATGTAAAGCGCTTTGAGATGCTACTTTTAAAACCACTATACAAAATAAAAGTTTATTATTATTATTATATGTTATGTATTATTATTGAAGTGGATAATTTTTTTCCATTTATGTATTTATGTCATACTGAACTATTAAAAATGTATTTATTGACTAAAGCAAGCATGGTAAATTATGTTACAATAGCTATGATGCTATAAATATGTAAGTTATTAACTAACAATTATAGGCAATATGAAATAAAGCAAAGGTTTGCAAATGGAAAGCTTACAAAACAGCTGAAAATGAAAGACTTCTGGGCACAATGAGCACATGGGACGAGGAAATGCATTATTATCACTTAGATGGTGAAGCTTGAAATATGTAAATATGTGAGAACAATGTTAAGAATGAATGTAATGAATGTAAACACTTAAAATATAATGGGTTGACATATCCTTCTCAAATATAATGATAATTAAACCCTACCCTAACATTACCTTAACCAATTATTGTTTCACAATTTTGTAATAGACTGATTTACTTGAAATAAAGCCTTTGGTGTGTAAAAAATAATGTAATGGCTTGCTTTCCATGTTAACTTTAAACCAATCGGTTGGGCTTTATATATAAATGAACCATGAGCTGAAACAACACAACATTTGTGCAATATTTAGAAAAGTAGTTGATCACTAGATAATATGGCAACTTCTTACCTCCTACACTGACCTTACCATGGTACTGTATGGTATTTTTAGTGGCATGATACATTTTGTCAGAATGTTATATTAGATATAAGAATGTAACCCCTAAGGCATACTTCACATAAAATTCAAACAAATATGGGTTACGCATTAAAAAACTGCAGATTATGTATGTGTTCGTATCCTACAGGAAAAAGGTGACAGGTGAACTTTATTGAACTCTATTTCACAACCAACATGCATAAGTAACGAGAGATTAAACTCACCCACAAACACGCATATAACATCCATCAGCACCATAAATAACTTATTCTTCTTCAGTTCCGACATGGCTGTGCTGTTTTTCTTTTCACGATTCTGATTTAAAGTCGCAGTGGCTCGTATAAAATCTGGGCTCACGCGGTAACCCGATCTGCTCGTTCTTCCGGAAGTTCTCTGTTACCTGTGCTAAAGGTGCGCGTTTACGCGCTGGTTATTACGCGCGCTGAGAAGCGAACATTTCGCGCCACGGACCCCTGACTAAATAAACTTCCCGCGAGTAAACCAGTTGCGTGAACAATGAAGAGAAGAGTGCCCCGTGAAACACAAACAGCAGAACTGAATTTACTCGCGCACGCTGAGATGTACTCCCCACATGTGACGTCACCTCTTTCTTTCCAAGCATACACACTCACTGCTCTCTCTCTCTCTCTCAATTTCCACACACACACATTTACTCCCTCTCACTTTTTTTCTTTTACACACACTGTCTCTCTCTCTCTCTCTCGACAAACACACACACATTCACTTGCTAGTCTCACACTACCCAAATGCACGCACGCACAAACCTGTAATTTTTTTCCTCAACACATATTCCCACTTTTTTTACACACAACCACTCGATCAATTTAAATTGAAAGTACTTTATTGGCATGATGGTGTGTACTTATTGCCAAAGCATATAAATAAAATAAGAAAAATAATAACACTTTAAAAATGGTGGCTGCTTGCCAGTAACTTACTGTAGATTTAAATGCATGTTTGTTTAAAGTTAAATAAACATTAAACATGAACAAGTCTTTATCTTTACTGAATAAAACTATAAAATAACAGCCTTATGCAAAGCATTCTGGGAACCAAAATTCTGAAGGAAAAAGGACAATGAGGACTAATCTGCTATTGTGAAAGAGCGTTATTTACCAAATGTATACCTTTAATGATCTATCCAGAGAATAATGCATTTAATGTTCACTCTTTTTGCTTATTTTATCCTGAAAGAGGAATCTCAGAATACTTTGCTGGTTTTTTGACACATTAGAGAAGGAATGTACAAATATTTGGACCTCACAAATAGCCATCTTGAACACACAAATATTGTTGGCTGCCTCCCACCATGTGGACAACACCTGACCTGACCTGACCTGATTGTTAAACTAGTTGTGCTTTTGTTCCTGAAAACATTCAGAGAAAATCTTATCCTGACAAGAATAACAAAGCCTGTGTATATCCTTTTACGAGCAAATTGTCCTAATGTTAACAAGTTACAAATGAATGTCTTCCTTGGCTTTTTGTTTTGATTTCTAGCAAACATATCTAAAAATCTTAAATTTTGATGCATTCACTTCTTAAACTAAATTACCCAGGCTATTGAGTCTGGTTTTCTGGGGGAAAAAAAAGTTTACGTTTAATATAAGTACAAATATCTGCCGTGTGGTAAGAAAACTTGATTTGAATTAAGTTTATTCTTACCCCACTGCCATTTATTTTTACCTAAACTCTGAACATTTAAATAAAATATAAAATAAAAAAACAAGACTTAATCTAATAAATCACTTTGCTTCTTGATATAAAAATGTGTAGATATTTAAACAAGACAAAAACACTAAATATTAAATGCAAATTCATTTTTTTGATATTTACATTACAAATGGTCAGGTCATCTCCAAGTTTAGCATGTACAATTAATAGTTGTATGTTTATTTTTAAGTGTATTAAAGATTTATCATTTCTATTGACAAGCAGATATGCCGGGAGGTCAAAGTGCAAATTAAATCTACTTATGATCGAATGGCACACCTGAGAGAGATCAATAAATATAACCAAAGTCCAAAGTATGTTCGTATTTTCAACAACTTAAATAACATAACCTGTATACTGTATTATGTGTGTATTTATTTTTACAACTTATATATTTAATGCTATACTGAACATTCCAATTACAACCACTTAAACACATTTAAATTCACATTAAAAGTAAAATACAATAGTCTGTGTCATTTATCAGATCTGACATACAAGTTAAAAGCCTTGAGTGTATTATTACCTAATAATGCTGTCAAACTCAATATATGAATGACAATAATTGTGCACATTAGACTGTAAAGAGAGTGTGTTATAGTAATAGTCAGCAGAATTTTGGCAGGCAACTGTGAATAACTGCCCACGTTTGTAGGCTACATTTCATCCACTGTAAATATTGCTGTACCAGCTCTGGCGTACGTCCGATCTGTAGCCGGATGTGTATGTGACACGGTCCCGACCCATCTCTGTCCAAACAAAGAGGGATTTTGACAGGAATTCCAATCGCAGGAAAAATGGACCAGCCCTGGTGAACTTTGGTCCAAAGTCATGACATTCCCACAACGTTACGTTCCTGATCCTCGCCTGTGTCCTTTCCTTTTTCACACAACGCTTTATCTTTAGATACAGCATATAAAAATAAACTTCTCCCGTTATTTTACAACAGCGTTCCTCGAGAACGTAAATAAAACAATACATTCAGTACAGATGGGTGGGTTGTGTCGTAGCATTCACTTAGCAGTTCATCAGTTAGCAGTCAGTCTGCACAGTAAACTAAAAACATGACAGCGATGCAATCATACAAAAATTCACAGTTTGTCCCTTAAAAGTACACAGTTGTGTGAGCTGAACAATATTAATTGTTCAAAACCGAAAAAAATCATGTTTCCCTACTACCTGACACTGTTTAGATTTGCTAACATCAGGATGACTGATATGCAATTAGTGGGCGGGGTTTTTGAGAAAGAGGGCGTGTAGCTTAAAGGATAGGTGGCAGTCTAATTCACTGGTTGAGATCACATACGCCTTGTCCCAGATGGCACACTCTGGAATTGTGGACTGACTTAAAGGTGCAGTGTGTAGATTTTAGCGGCATCTAAGGGTAAGGTTGTGAATTGAACCCTTTCTTTCGAACCACATAGAGAAGCATCGTCTGAGACGCGTTTGTCTAATCGTAGTAACAAACGCCCTTTGTAGAGCAGTTTGTCCGTTTTAGGCTACTGTAGAAACATGATGCCGCAAAATGGCCGCCTTCATGTAAGGCAGTGCCTCTCAATTATTTTCTGTCACGTGACAAAGTTGGGAAATGTTTAACTTTATGCAAATTATGACCGACTACCAATGGGAACGAAGCAGTGGAGTTCACGTCATCTGTCTCTCATCAGTTACTGGAGTGGACGTTAATCATTTGTTTATGACAACCAGATGTAAAAATGCCTCTTTTGAAAGAAACGAGCGATAAACAGCCACAAAGTCGCTTATAATGTGAATGTACCTTAAAAGTCCACACTTTGATGACATCATGTAGTGCAGAACTTAGGGACCCTTGACGAGAGTGCGCACCGGAATTGTATTTTGGAGACTGGGGTCTCTTCAGAACAAAATGAGGCGTTTCCCAATTTTGGGTGTTTTCAAACTGAAGTGAAGGTGTTAAAAAAAATGATGTATGGCTTTTCAGGGCTTCCATACTTTTTGGATTGGATGGTTCAAAACACCTAATCCCAGTTTGAAAATGCCCCAAGATTTGGGAAACGCCACTTTTTGTCCCACAGAGACCTATATTTCGTATTTTGGGACAGACTCAAACGTCACGCTGGAAATAGGAAGTAAAGTTGCCCATCAGTGTGAACTCCTCCCATCTGTCGTCTGATTGCTTTTTCGCAAGGACTTCTGGGTTGTTAAAGTATGTGAAACCTGCAGCAGTGCGGCCTTTGCTGAAGACTACATCAAGGGTGTAAAGGGGGCGCTGGTGAGCACACTTCAGAGCGTAAAAATGACAGACGGGCCCCCCACGGCAGGGGTAGGCAACGTCGGTCCTGGAGTGCCGATGTCTTGCAGGGTTTAGCTCCAGCTTTAATCAAGCACACCTGAAACAGCTAATTAAGGTCTAAAGAGTCACCTGAAAACTACAGGTAGGCAAGGTTTTATCAGGGTTGGACCTAAAATCTGCAGGACATCGGCACTCCAGGACCGACGTTGCCTAATGCTTACCCTTGCCCTATAGACTCGTAGACTAAGGCCCTGTTCCAAATGGTGCACTTCATGTGGACTTTTGGTCTCGTGGCCTTAAATTGCACATGCTCACTTAGTCTCTTGTCCGTACGGTGTCCCATCTGTCATTTTATGCTCTGAAGTGTGCTCATCAGCGCCCCCTTTGCACCCTTGACGCGGTCTTGCTGCAGGCTCAACACGCTTTACCAACCCATTAGTCTTTGCGAAAGAGCAATCAGATGAGGCATAGGAGGACTGTCCCAAAATACGACTCCAGTGCACCCTCATGGACTAGCATCAAGGGTCCCTAAAGTCTGCACTACATGATGTCATCAAAGGGGCTGTTTACACTTGGTATTAAGATGTGTTTTCATCGATCGGATCACAAGTGGACGAGAGAGACACATTACGTTTACACCTGGTATTTAAATCCGGCTCTTTTGTCCACTTTCGACCGCTTCTGTGCTGAATACTATGAGGGGGTGGTCTGTGAGACGGTGGGCGAGTCTCTCTGCTGTCATTCAAACCCGAGCGGGAGTAATTATGAGTTTATATGGACGCAAACTAATATTATGTCGTAGTGCACTGCTTGTTTAGCAAGTAAACATGCTGCACAGTGTTTTGTACATGAGTATGTAAGAGCTTTCTTTGAATTTTCAGCGCAATTGATGAAATAGGATCGCGCAACTTTCACACGCTTTCAAAACGAAACTACGGAGATCAGCCGCTTAGTTTTATCAATGAAAGGCTAAAAATAGCGCTGTTCACCGAATGTTCACGCCAGAAGTCAAAAAAGACGTAAAACTTGTGTTTAATACCTCAAATTAGATAAATGGGCGGAGAGAAGGCGGTCACGTGTGGCTGTTCGAACGCATTCAACCACATGTGCGTTCCGCAGCTCCAAAGCGATCCGATCGAAAGTGGTTTCGACCACCTCTGGATGTGGTTGAAAGTGGTCGAAAGTGCTTTGAACACCGTTTACACCTGGCATTAACGTCGTCCACTTGTGATCCGATCGACGAAAACACATGTTAATGCCAAGTGTAAACAGCCTCAAAGTGTGGACTTTGTGTGTGTGCCATTTTGTGCCAAAGTGTGTGCCATTTGAGAAAGATCCTTTGCAAGCACGTGCAATTTAAGGCCACAAGACTGAAAGTCCACATAAAGTCTGCCATTTGGGACAGGGCCATATAGCACCTGTATAGCTTCAGGTCAGGACAGCAACTATTTCAACGAGAGGATGTGCGTTTGCACATTGGTTTGTCCCCTGAATCCAGAATGATACTGTATTCTTTTACTGGCAATACTGTGTTACCAGATATGGAATGGTTACTTTCAAGTACAATTGACTAACTACTGACTAACACATTTACTATGCTGCTGACTGGGGAAAAATGTGCAGACTTGGTGAAATGTGTGGAACAAATTAAAAAATATCACAGTCTTATGAGTAGCTGCGAGCCTAAGCAAATTAGTCAAGGTATACGATAGACAAACAAGCAAAGCTGCTAATGTTGAAGCTTGTGAATCACAGATGATTCAGTTTGAAATCCTTCAAAGATTCATGTATGTGATATTGCTTATCATTTTACATAAAAATGTTAAATAGCTGATCTAAAATTTAGCCTCAATAATCTAAACAAAATGAAAGTTACTTTTACTTTTGTTATACCTCAATGCCAGATATGCAGACAAATACAGACATGCAGTAAGATCAGACATGCAGAAGCCTTTCCACTAAGCAAGGCATGTCAAAGAGACGTCATTTCAACGTCCCATGAAGAGCCAGAATTAATGTTTTTATGATGTCTTTTTATGACGTGTTCTGGATGTTCAGGTGACCTCCACGCAAAACTATTTAAAATGTGGCAATTATACAGCATGTTTTTTTTTTTTCATTCTGCTCAAAAACGCTTAAGATGTGTTTAGTGCCAAGAGAGGTCACACTAAACACTGACGATGCCTAAAGAAGACATTTCGTTCTGATAATGTCATTTTTTATTTTTTGTATATATTTCCTGTATTTTCTGTTTGTATCTTAATAAAACAGATTGAAAAATAAATATGGATGTACATTCAAACTTCTAAAACAACAAGTCTGGTGGTGGTGGCCTAAAACTTTTGCACAGTACTGTGTATTCTCTGTTAAATAACTAAAATCATAATCACGTTACAATTTTTTTTTAAGTTGTCTTGATAAAGCATTGTTTTGAAAAAGGGGCGGAGTCAGACATTGTAGACATTGGGGGCTTAACCCAAATCTAGGGGCTCCAAAGCATGGTGGTCCCCTGCTAATAATTTTTCTCCATTTACGGCAGCTTTATAAACTTTTTTAATCTAAGTATTATCATTTTGAAACTGTAACATATTTTGACAATGACACTTTAACTTCTTTATCCAAAAATGTGTTTGCTGTAATCCAGTAAGTATGAAGCTACAAATAACAATTTTGCAAACTAGCAAAACAATTTCTCAAGCGCTCTCTCTCTCTGATCTCTCTCTCGCCACCCTCTTCTGTCCCTCTTTACACTAACAATTATCACACATCATTTGTAAGAGATTGAGGATTCACATTTTATATTGTCTATCAATGTAGGCAAAACATAAGCTGTCTAATTACTGTAATTATAAACTCTCAACTTCTTACTTACGGCTTTAAAAAAAAATGTACATTATAAACTACATAAACTAAAAATAATAAGTATAGCCTATACTGTACATGTGTACATGTAGTATAATATTAATAGTAATTATTTATGTTAATACATAACCTGGGTAAGTGACATGAACACTGTAAAATTAATCGCTGTGAAGTGATGCTTAGAGATTTCTTATGAAAATATGTATACACAATATAGAAACAACTAAAAGTCTACTTGAAAAGATTAAAAATCGGTGAGATGACGCCATCAAGTGGATATTTAAGGAATCTCTCATGTAATTGATTCTAACATAGGGGACAGAGATTTTATTTTTGTAATGCTACAATAAATAAAAATGAATATATTTGTAGACAAAGGTAATGAAGTATGTACAAGAACATGATTTTATGAAGAAAAAAAAATTCTACAAATGGACATTTATTATTTATTTATTATTACTTAGCTTTCATAACCTGACAGTCCTATACTGCAAACAAGTATGAATGTAACTTACTGTTTAATAAAAAAGTAAAATGTACAAATTTAAATAAATAACTACATGATTTAAAGATTTAGCCAATAAAATATGTAAGCGCTGAAGCGCAAGGTCCATACATGCACACTTCACACTTTATTCTCTTGCACAACAATAAATTATATATAAAAAAACGTTGTTACACACCTTGTTTCTCCAAGTAAATGAAAATATTTTTTCCTCACTGAAACCTGCTCCATATCCTGGGTCGACAACAGTCTGAAAACAAATGACCCAACCTGTAACCCAGTGAAGTGTTGGGTTAAAAATAATTACAGCGGTTATAAATGACAACAAATGCCATATCAAGCATGTAACCTCAATGAATAATCACATATCAACAAGATTTCATTGTTGTGGTGACATCTGGGGGCCAAAGTTGGTATTGTTAGCTAGCAAGCATTTTTCCTTGTGTGGTCTTTTAAAAAGAAAAAAATAATTGAAACAGAAAAAAAAACTTGAAACAGAAAAAATGTTTTAGAAATATTTTTTTAAATAGGAAAATATTATATTGAAAGAAATATAATAGGGCTTTTGTAAAAAACACTTCCGTATCAGATTAGTTAACCTCGTTTCTTGCGCAAAATCGATCACCGGTGATTGTCGCGAGATGCATGCCGGTTAGAAAAGTTTCCGCGGCAACCTTCCCGATCTCTTTGATGCAATTCATCAACTGGTCGCTAAAGGCTGTCTCTAATAGGGGGTTAATACAGACCTCCATGTTAAAATGACCAACTTTACAGCAAAAAATAATGTTTACAGCCTTGTACAAAGTGTTTTTGGTCTTTATAGCTAATTTTGCCCTTCCTGACAACTGTGAGGTTTTTTTCTAACTCATCCGTTTAAATTATATTGACCCAGGTGAAAAAGTAGTACACTTCCATAGTGTACTTAAAGTGCTTTATTTTCGCATACTAATTTTGTACTTAATATACAAAAAATTCATCTTTAGTACTTCTTAAGATGTTCTTAAGATCATCTATGTGTACTTCACTGTGCTATTTTGAGACACCATGAATATGAACTAAAATGCACTTTTAATACTATCTCTGTATTAAAAAAAATATTTAGCTAACACTTGTATTAAACTTGAACTCAACTTTCATACAAAGATGGGTTCAAGTTTACTACAAGTAGTACCTAAATACATTTTTTAAAAACATTTTTAGCACATTTTAGTTTATATTTATGGTGTCTCAAAATAGCAGTGAAATACACTTAGATGATCTTAAGAACATCTTAAGAACAGGGGTGCAAACTCATCAGGGGTGAAAAAGGTGACAAAGACACAAGCGCTCATATATATATATATATATATATATATATATATATATATATATATATATATATATATATATATATATATATATATATATATATATATATATATATATATATATATATATATATATATGATTTTAGCATTTTAATTTAAATCAAATTTGAACCTGTTAGCATAGTTAATGCAACATCAATTACTGTAATTACATATACAAGAATTAATGAATGCTTATATACAATATAATGTTCATTTTTTGTTCATAATGCATTTACTAATGTGAACACACAATTGAGAAAAAATTTTAGTTTTTCCCTGACTAGCAAAGAATACAATGGTACGGAGCCCTTCTGGTCACCCCCTGGAAAAAAGAAAACAATCCGTGATCACGGTTTTGTAATTCGTCCCCTCAGTTTATAAACCGTACTCACGGATTATTAAACTGTTCCCTCAGTTTTACAAACCGTGCGCTCGGATTAATAAACCGTACGCACGAGTTAACAATCCGTGCTCTTAGATTTGTAAACCGTACCCTCAGTTTTTGCAATCCGTACCCACGAATTTATAAACCGTGTGCACGCTTTTGCAATCTGTTCTCACAGTTTTGCTAACTGGATTTGTAGCCCCTCCCTCATTTTAGAAATCGCTATTCATTCTTATTCATTCTTTCCAAGTTTCCTCTTAATGTTTGATATTTTCGGAAATTAATAAAGTTTAAAACGTGTTAAGCTGTTTTATACGTTCCTAACTGGAAACGTGCTTTAATATTTACAAAATATTTTAATCGGATGCTACAGTAAACAGATATCTTTGTGTAAAATTAACATGTTATTTAGATTTATTTATCAAATAAAATAAGTATTTAACTAACAAATGATTTCTACATATCCTATACATTTTAATCAATATACTTAGGCTTGCTATATATTTTCGTTTTTAATTGCTCATTTCAAATTCATATTTTATGTATTTAACATCAACTTATTGGTAAGATTAAAAGATTATTAAGAGCTGCACAATTATAAACATATAAGTTTTATATACCTATAATTCTTAATTATTGTAAATCAATATTATTTGCATTTAACATCAACTTCATGCCAAACTTTTATTATGATTTACTTAATTTTTTGGTGAAACATTTTTACATTATGTTTATTATCTGAGCTAATGTAAGCAAAAAAGTAGTTAGAAATTAAGTAGATCACATGTTAATTTAAGGATCAATGAGAAAATATTAATCAAAGGAAACTTCTGGGATGACAAACATGAGAGAAACTCTTTAAAAAAACCAGATAAGTTTGGATTTTATTAATATTTAAACTTAAAATTTGTACTTTGTTAATTAAATATTGTCTTTGTCCTTGCGTAAAGTTTTTTTATCTGAATACTTGAAGTTATACTGTTATATTAACTGGGTAACAGCTTTCTGTGCAAATACTGCTAGAATAATCGTGACTATTTGTATTGTACGTATTTATTTAGGTCACCAAAGTGTTAAAATAGCTGTGCTCTTTGAAATGTGTGTAAAAGAATCAATTTCTGGTCATATTTTTAATGCACAATGAGCGGGTATATGAGCCACACTCTGTAAAACATTTACTATGATTTATTCAATTTTTGGTAAAACATTTTATACTTACAAATACTGAGTAAATTTGAAAGCTTTAAATCTGGTATTAACAATAATTAAATTGATTTCCTATTAAAAATAAAATTGAGTAAAAATAAGTAATTGCAAATGTTAAGTAGATGTAGCTGTTTTTTATGAATTTTATTTAAATAAAAAATGAGTTGAATTTACTTAATGTAAAGTGAATTTATTTCATACCATCCTTTATGAACGATGAACAAAGCATTTGTACACAATTATTTTATTGAACATTTATTTACACATGACATAACTCTACAGTCATCATGAAACTCCAAAAATTCCAAACAGTACATGTTACAAATACAATGAGCTGAATAAACTCTGAGAGGTTGCAGAATCACTTCTTCATTCCATACAGGTGGATCAGCAGAATCCTGCACCTATATTGTAAATTTAATTACTCATACTCCACACTTACCAGGATTTTTGAGGAGATTCGGAGATGTTTATTGTCTGCAAAAGACGCAATTTCATCTGCTGCTGAATAAAACCCGTTTGCTTTGTTGATTTTTAAATTAACACGTGATCTACTTTGTTTGCCTATATTTACTCAAATAATAGGCTACAATGTAAAAATGTTTGATTGTCGATGTTATGTTGATGTTAAATACATAAAATATTAATTTTAAATGAGCAATTATTATTATAAGTTTTAAAACGTGTAAATATTTAAGTGTGAAATTCTCAAATATATTGATAATCAGATATAATAATATTGATTTACAATAATTAAGAATTATATGTATATAAAACTTTTATGTATATAATTGTGCAGCTCTTAATAATCTTTTAATCTTACCTAATAAGCTGATGTTAAATACATAAAATATGAATTTGAAATGAGCAATTAAAAACGAAAATATATAGCAAGCCTAAGTGTGGCATTCTCAAATATATTGATTAAAATATTAAGGATATATAGAAATCATTTGTTAGTTAAATATTTATTTTATTTGATGAATAAATCTAAATAACATATGTTAATTTTACACAAAGATATCTGTTTACTGTAGCATCCGATTAAAATATTTCGTAAATATTAAAGCACGTTTCCAGTTAGGAACATATAAAACAGCTTAACACGGTTTAAACTTTATTAATTTCCGAAAATATCAAACATTAATAGCAAACTTGGAAAGAATGAATAAGAATGAATAGCGATTTCTAAAATGAGGGAGGGGCTACAAATCCAGTTAGCAAAACTGTGAGAACAGATTGCAAAAGCGTGCGCACGGTTTATAAATTCGTGGGTACGGATTGCAAAAACTGAGGGTACGGTTTACAAATCTAAGAGCACGGATTGTTTACTCGTGCGGACGGTTTATTTATCCGAGCGCACGGTTTGTAAAACTGAGGGAACAGTTTAATAATCCGTGAGTACGGTTTATAAACTGAGGGGACGAATTACAAAACCGTAATCACGGATTGTTTTCTTTTTTCCAGGGGGTGACCAGAAGGGCTCCGTACAATGGAGTGGGACCAGACACTGTGGTTATCAACACTTTAAAATAACTTGTGTATCACACAATAAAGAAACTCAAATGTTTGGATAGTCTGTTCTGTTATGTAAACTATGACTGAATTACGTGTTTTAAGTTAACTATCCCTTTAAGACAGTATTTTAGAGTTAACACTGCTTTAAATTCAACCATAACTGTGACAGTAGTGCTGTTAACATGTCTGTCTGTAATTTATTGTAGCTTTGTTTACAGTACAGTACAGTACGCAGGCACCTAAGTTATCACGTGGGCGCTCGAGACACGAGATATTCTCCATTTATAAAACTTTATTTGATGTGGTTTGTATATGTTTTATTTTATTGACAATTATCAAGAGCGCGTTATTTCAGAACGCATCTAATCCGCTTCACTCGGATGTCAGGTGGATTCCCTTCACTGAGAGTGAACTTTCCGTTTTTATTTGACTAAAACTGGACGATCTGCCCCATGGTAAAATCATTGTACTTTTTCGCAAGCGCTCAATTATAAATGATGCCCATTTACAAATCAGAGGTAATGTTAGCGCATCTCGCGGTCAAGTGCGCGTTATGAAACGGAGCCTGCGCGACCATCGACTTCATAGGATTAAGCTAATGCATTATTTCATTATTTGCACATCCACCCTGACCAGTTTACCTTAGCGGGTCAGACGTCTTGACTCTCCGTTGAAAAAGATGGTCAGAAACTGGGTGGAGGAAGGAGATCACGCTGGATTTTGTGATTCCATCGATAGCAGACTCTTGTTACTGATTGGCCATACGACTTGTCAATCATCCCCACTTTCTATGCGGTGGATGAGCCCAGTGCTATGATTGGACATATTTTTCTTTTTTCTGTTGCTTCTTTTGAGTACTTCGCGCGGCAAAGGGCGTCATCAGGTTTGTGCGCAGTGTTGCCAACTTGGCGACTTTGTCGCTAGATTTAGCGACTTTTCAGACCCCTTTAGCGACTTATTTTTAAAAAAGCGACTAGCGACAAATCTAGCGACTTTTTCTGGCGTTGTTGGAGACTTTTTACGTGACATTCACTCTTCTCAATGAGCAGCTACCGCTGCTTCTGTGGGCTCCACCCCCGACCCAAAGCATTCACAGGCGGTCTAGTCCTCGCGCAGCAGGGCAGAGTCTCTCCCAGTTGCAGTCAGGGCAGGAGAAGTGGTTATCTATACGCGTCCAGACGGCATAATCGTGCATGCGGGGAGCAGGCGAATCCCGAGATGGCTTACATTAATGGCGATATGTAAATGTAAAATGGTCTTTGAATAAAATGAATCACTGTACATAAAATAAATGTACTTGAGGGAGCTGAGCAGCAGCACATTTAGAACAGACAAACTATACGGAGCTGACGCGTTAATGGGCTAATTTACCTACAAAACAACGTTTCCCATCATTTATCAGTGTATGTTTTGAAACTGGACTGTTTGGCCATGTAAACATGAACATACACACATTTCGTTTTATGAGAACATAAGCAGATAAACAAACGAGAAAACATTTTCAAGCATTCATGTGTATTAAAATAACATTTTTGACAGTTCAGAGAGAAAGAGAAACGTAAAATAATGTAGTTAAGCCAATGTAGTAAGAATGCAAATGCGACGTGATGACATCACGGTTATGCAAATGACGCAATGACGTAATCTAGCGACATTTAGCGACTTTCCAAGCAAGCTTTAGCTACTTTCCATTGAAAATAGTTGGCAACACTGTTTGTGCGTAGCTTAGAGTGACAAATCGTACCACCGTACTTTGAGGTCAAAATGAGTAGCTGCTACGCAAAATGCGTACAGGTTTGACGCGTGTATGCATTTAAGGCTAATACAACGGCAAAATACTCACAAGCTTAATGAGAAGCGGATACATGGCTTGCACGCTCCTCTTAAACAGAAACAGGTATATAGCGCACATAGCACTGTTGTCAACGGCTTAAAACTGCGGTGCGTGAACAAATGTTAAGCTTTATGACCACGCGCACAGCAACGTGACGTGGGCGCGTAACCTCAAATGAGAAAATACTACGAGTTAAGTGTGTGCACTCAATCTGCAGACTGCTTAAACTTCGGCAGCAAATGAGGTGGCTATAAATTGTAAAACATAACCCGTCAAACTGGCTAGTAATTTGACATCGTTACCACAATAGCTGGACATGATTTTCATAATTTCATTTACTGCTACCATGTCGCAGACCCCCCTCACCCCTCATTTTCAAAAACTCATCGGATCTAGACGAATCACAAGAATGACCTATTTTGGATCAAAAACTGCGAATTTCGCCGAAAGGTGACAAGTTTGCACCCCTGTAAGAAGTACTAAAGATGAATTTTTTGTATATTAAGTACAAAATTAGTATGCGAAAATAAAGCACTTTAAGTACACTATGGAAGTGTACTACTTTTTCACCTGGGAAGCCTTATGCTGCGTTCAGACCAGCCGCGGTAGAGGCGTCAAGCGTGAGTGATTTCAATGTTAAGTCAATGTAAAGACGCGTTGATGCACATATGGAGGTCTCGCGGCACGAACTATGCGTTTAGCGCGGTGCGGTAGACGCAATTCCACCTCATTCGCATGTCTAGTTGAAAACATTTAACTTTGGCGGAAAAACGCACCGCGTTAATTAATCAGGAGCTTGCTCTAGTAGTGACTTGATTACATGAAGCCAGCAGAGTCACAGAAGCCCCTCCCATGTTGTTACAGACCAGGGGCTGGTTGCACCAGCTGTGCCTAAGTTACAACGTAGCTTAGTTACGACGTAAATGGGCACTTACAACTTACAACTTGCGCACTACTAAATGTTTTAGCGTTGCACCATTAAACTTAGTTTAAACGTAACAATACGTTGTAACTAAATATTTACGGAAGCCTCTGGCCATGAATAACGGTGGGAATTAGATGTCAGACAGATTAAATCACATCGATAAGCTCATAATTGATTATGAAGAGCCGCAAGTTCGTCAACGAGTTTTCAAGTTTTCAAGAACCGTTTTGTTTTCTGTGTATCCATCAATTAAAATGAGTTTTAATTTTCTTCCTGTTAATTTTCTCCTCCATGTGTGGGATAGATATTTTCAATTAAAAGTGTAATGTTTTGAGTTCGATAACGTATGCTTTAACGTTTTTTTTTTACTTTCAGTTTAGGCCAGTCAATTATGAGTTTGAAATTATGCGCTGTTCAGACTATTTCCTGTTTACCTATTAGAAGGCTTGTGATTGGGTTAAGAAAAATAGACGTCATTCTATGCGACAACGCAATTCTTTACGGAGAGCTTACGACCTACTAACTATGTTGTGCCTTAAGAACAAATGGTGCAACCGAATAAAGTAAAGAGTTAGTTATAAACTAGCTAGTAGTTACTAAGCCTCTAGTTTGGACTTTACGTCCCAGTTTAAGTAAGAACTTACGAACGACTATTAAATTGAATGGGGCTCAGGAACAGTTTGTTTACAAAGATTCTTCAAAATATCTTCCTCTGTCTCCATCACAGCAAAGAAATTTATTCAGGTTTGCAACAACACGAGAGTGAGTAAATGATGAGAAAGTTTTCATTTTGGGTGAACTATCCCTTTAAAAGTCTTTTCACTCCTCCCCTCACTGCAGCGCCTGCTCTCGTCTAAATTTCAGGCGAGGCAAGCCGCATCACAAACAAGCCTAATGTGTCATATTTTTTTAAATAATAAAAAACATATCTGGCTACATCTTTATTTTTTAAAAGTATGAAAGATCTCAGCTGTCGGGTCCAGCCGATAAATGTGCATGGCGGGAACCGCGAGTGGCGCCCTCCGTAGGCTAAACCGTCTCATTTCAATTCGCTTCGTGGACTTCAGAGTCTTGCCTTTAAATTTCGCCGAGGGATCCACCAACATGGCAAAACGCGATTGGTTTCCGGGTCGTATGTAGGAGCGAGGAAACATATTGAGACACACCCTTTGGAAACATTACGATACGCGTGTCGTCTTGTTGGCTTTAAACTCAGTCATGGATTCTCTGGATAAAGAGCTAATCTGTGCAGTTTGTCAGGATATATTTGAAGAACCTGTAACTTTACCCTGTGGTCACAATTACTGCGAGCGGTGCGTCAAGGACCTGAAGAGATCCATGAGAGAAACCGAAGATGACGAATGCGCGAGAACTCGCTACTACACGTGCCCCCTGTGTTTGTCTCCGTGCGACTCGAGAGTTGAGCTGAAGAAAAACACAGTGCTCAGTAACATCATTGACAAATACCAGAGTAAGAAAGACACGGGTATGGAGTGCAGCGTGTGTAAGGGTGAGCAGAAACTGGCAGCGGAGAAAGTCTGCATTAAATGCGACGAGTATTATTGCACTGTGCACGTGATGCCACATCTGGAGAATAACACACTGCGACAGCACGTGCTGATCGATCCAGTGGCTAACACCAGCAGACTGTGTAAAGTACATGGGAAAGAGTTGGAGTTGTTCTGTACGACCGACAGCACTGCTCTGTGTGTGTACTGCATGTTACCATCTGAAGCCAAACATCTGCAGGGTCACAATGTGGTCAAACTCTCGGACTCCATGGACAGTTTTAAGGTTAATCTCATTTCTTATTCCCAGTTTAAGGCCCTTTTAGCGCCTACGTCACGGAGCTAACTGCATGCAAAACAAAGGGCGGCAGTCAGTGGGTGCATCCAAATTTGAAGGTCTGGATCCTTTTAAGGATGAGGACTTTGAAGGCAAGAGTCTGTATTTGAAGGCTGCAGCCTCTGAAGTCCACGAAGCGAACTGAAATGAGACAGTCTAGCCTACGGGGAGTTGCGTCACTTGCTGTTCCCGCCCATTACCCCTGTCAGCGGGAGATAAGACTTTTAAAAATAAATATGGAGCCAAATATTTTTTATTTCATTTTAGAAAATATGACACATTGATACAGATTAAACTACCCAACAGTATATACAATTTAGAAACCTTAGAAATATTCAAAAGTATTACAGCATTGCTATAATTTATAATAGTAAAAAGTGACAAGGACCTTTAATTTACAAAATGTACATTTTAACTACAGTAAACAAAGGCCACATTTGGAGGGTGCATGTGAAGGAGCCTTTAAAATGGGACAGCCTTGGTGGCGGCCCTGTGACCTCATTGGCCTTTAAATATGGCCTTCGAAGGATGCAACCTCTGAATTGTGATGCACCCAATATAAATCAGACCCAGCTAACAGAGTTATTTCTTGAACGTTACTTTAAATTAAACATACAGAACATTCAGAAATAATGTTTTATAATATGTTTTAGTAAAATGCAATGTTTCTTTTATCATTTACAGCAAAAAAGTAATTGTAGAAAAAAGTTGTTTATACATTGTGTGAACATTGAAACATGACATTATCATAATGTTTGAATATGACCAAATATAACATTCCTCTAACGTTCAGACAACCAAGAAATGGTCTTAAAGGGGTCATTTTTTTAAAGATGTAAAATAAGTCTTTGGTGTACCCAGAGTGCATATGTTTTAGCTAAAAATACCACAGATATAATTTATTATAGCATGTTAAAATTACCACTTAGTTGGTGCAAGAAAAAATGGGCAATTTTTGGGTGTGTCCTTTAAAGTGCAAATGAGCTGATGAAATGCAAACACTGATCACAATTAGGGCTGGGTATCAATTCAGATGTTCCAGATCGATTCGATTTGCAAGCTATCGATTCGATTCCGATTATCGGATAGATTTTTATACTCGATTCAACTCAATAAATATAGATACTATATTTATAAAAAAGAACAGTGAACATAAGTTTACAATCAATAAAAAGGAATTAAGAGCCACAAACCTGTATATTAAACTCTTGTATTTTAGGTACACTTGGGTACATTAAAACAGAACCCATCTCTAATTTTCAAATGCATACAATTATGTTAAATACAATATAATTTTGATGCAAGACGAAAAATGTATGCTGAAAAAGTCAGAACAGTCGAGTGGAGAAGACTAGAGTAATGTTAATCTTACATTCAATGTTTGCGGAAATACATATGGGGGAAAAAATCGATTCGTGGCCTTTGAGAATCAATTTTGAATCGACCACGTAAAAACACGATTATTCGAAAAATCGCTTTTTTTGCCCAGCCCTAATCACAATGATGGTGGATTGTTGAAATTGAGGCTATGTTTACACTAGTGCTGTGTTCAAAATATCGATACGACGATACATCGTCATGGACGCCTGACGATGCGCGCATCGATACAGCACCTTCCGTATCGATTCGGATGCACTTTTGAAAGTAACGTGACGAATTGCTGTTGATCTATAATCCATATGGAAAGGACGCATGTGTCCAGCGGAGTATGTAGAGTTAAAGGTAGCGGGGTATACTTTCACTTTGCATGTCTGTCTCGCTGGCGCACGTGTCTGCATAGTGAGCCGCGTACTCGCGCTCTCTCTCTCTCTGCGCGCGCGCATTTAAGTCAATGAGTTCAGTATGAAGGTGCAGATATCTTAGCCTATACTACTGCAAAGGGCTTTATTAGCCACGCTTTTATAAAACAGTACTAACGCATTTGAGAAGAAACACGACAAAGATTTGCATGTGAAAAGTGAACGTCTAGAGAAGAGATAAAGAGCTACTTCAAACTATAGCTGTCACATTAATAATCTGATTTCTATTAAATAGTATTAACTCGGACTGCATGTTTTGGAAATATTCATAGATGTATAATAATGAGAGAAGAGTAAGGCACCATCTTTGTAAAACTGCTTTTAAAAAAACATTAGGTTAAGTACTAACTCTGGGATTTTAAGTATTTCTAATAAATGAATGGCAAACACACACAACTGTTACAACACTGCTTATTCAATGTACAATAAACGGATAATAATAAAAAAATAATAATAATGTTACTAAATTCTGAACAAAAAGTAATTCAAAATAGTCTTGTATCGTGATGCGCATCGTATCGGGGCCCTTGTATTGGGATACGTATCGTATCGGGGAATTGTTGGCGATACACAGCCCTAGTTTACACGTGGACGGCTATTTTCATAAACGGACATTTCAACCTCTCCGGTTTCAAAAATAATATCGTGCACACATGTCAGTTTTCAGAAAAGTGTTTATTTACACGTACCCGTGCATATTTGCCGTCAAGAGACGCTCAAGCCCACGTAAGCCAATCACCGGCAGCGCTGGTGGTGACGTGAACTGGTTCTTCATGTTGGAGTGAGGAGTTGTTGCAGTAGGTGATTGATGACGTCAACGTACCGCGAGAGCGAGTTGAGGAATCACACGTAGAGGTCTAATTTCGAATCGCTCTCGTGGTACTTTGACATCATCCGTCCGTCGGTTCTTGCAGCGCCGCATGAAGTCAAACACGCGTAAAATTGCTGACCTCCGAGCACTCGTCTCTGCTCCTCGACATAATGGAGCAGCTGTATTTGCAAATACAAACACACGAAACGAGTTTGCACGAACATAAATGTGATATTGGAAGCATTCAGAGTAGCAGTCACATGTAAACATGGGTCGCACCTTTGACGTAGGTGCCAGCTCTGGCGCATACTCTGTGACGTTGCCTGCTTTAACATCCGTTTGTCTCACTTTACATGCAACCGTGCAACCGAAGATTTTCAAGATCTCCACTCTGGCCGGAGTTTTTAGAAACAATCGGTTTCAGAGGCGAGTTCTCCGTTTGCGTGTAAACGAGGGGCACAAACGAAGATAAATCTCTCAGTTTTTAAAAATAACCATGTACGTGTAAACAGAGCCTGAAACTCAGTTGTGCTGTCAATTATTTTTTCTTTTTCTCTGCACAAAATGGCAGTGCTGTGGTTGGATAGTGCAGATTAAGGGGCGGTATTATTGTAATTGCTACCTACATCACAAAACAGGCATTTTTCACATGCTTGCAGAAAATGGTTTACCAAAACTATGGGGGACTGGGGACCCAATTATAGCACTTTAACATGGAAAAAAAACAAATTAATTACTCTAAAGTTGATTTTAACTCTAAAATTGATTTTTTTATATAATTGATTTCCACAGGAGGAGTGTAAAGTTAAACTTGACTGTATTAAAGCTAACCTGTCTAAAGTTCAAGATGGACTTTCCATACTAGACGAACAATCATCTGCCACTAAGGTAGGTCATATAAAAGTATTTTGTATTATTATTTTTTTTTTGAATGCTTACTTGATCTTCTTAACACACAGGAGGAGATTGAGAATCAGCAGCAAGAGAGCACAAAGGTCTTGAGCAGGATGAGGCTTTTCTTAAGTTTTGAAGAGAAAGCCTGGCAGAAGCGTTTCTCGGTGGACCTGGTGCAGGAGGGCCAAAGCGTGAGACAGAAAGCAGAGAGAATGAACAGGTTGAGAAGTAGGTTACTACAGGCACATGAAACCTTGGGTCAGGCCCAAAACTTTCACGACCCTTTGATTCTACTGCAGGTGAGCGGTTTACGTTGGTGTTAATTTATGTTTGTTGTGCAATGAATAAAGAGGTCATACCAGTCATATACATACAAGTGTCAAAATATTTTAAATATAGACAATAGGGATGGGCATAATTAAAGACACACCATGCAGTTATTTTACCTTAATATAACAGCTTCAAAGTCATTTCGATGGTAAACGACGTCATAGTATGGCGAATCATCCCCCTGTTGAAGCTCGGGAAGGACGCCGCTACCAGAACCAGCAATGCAAGCTTGAGAGAACCGCCCCTGACAAATCTCGCGAGAATCACGACTTGCTTTACGGCAACGACGTCACACACGTTAGGCTTGTTCGACTTTGTGCAGCGCTGCAAGAACCGGCAGTCGGATGACGTAAAAGTACCGCGAGAATGATCCGAGACGGCACTTTGACGTCATCCGGCTGTCGGTTCCTGCAGCGCTGCATGAAGTCAAACAAGCCTGTAACAACAACTGCACGCGCGCATTTGAGACGTGATGCTCGATGAGGGAAACAGCTAAGAAAACCCGTTCGGAAGAGAGTAGAAAGCGAAAAAGAGAATCTGACCGAGTTAGGAACCGGACAAGAGTCCCACTCTGTCAGGTTTTTACTCGTTGGCGTGAGCTAATAGACAGCCCTGGATGCAAAAGGGATGCTGATCTGGCGATCTTGTTGATGGACAAGTAAGTAAATCTCTTATTTGTAAATTTGTTTGCGGTCTATGTTGTATGTGGTTGCGCTTGCTTGTAGTGTGTATTTTTTTACTAAGCTGTTCATTCATCCAGTGTTGATAATTACACCAGTAAAATAACTTCAACAAGGGTCTAGCTAGCTTACGATCATAAGAGCATTTAGCAGACCTGCTAAAAAACACTCGTTTCTCTTACATGTTTTTTTTTTGGCCATCTAAACTCAAGTGTTGTGTTGTGATGTGTACGTAGTCATTTGTCTAATTTCGATTTCTTATGGCCTACGAATAACGGCCAATGTTATGAAATAATGCAACGTATACAATTAACTTTGTCAATGCATTTTGTAATGTTTACATTACAATTGAAAAACAAATACAACTATACAGTAGACATAACGTTAGACTATAGACTGTTTACTTGTGATTAAGCTGCAATCTTGTAAAAACGTAATAAGCCAGCAAACGCGGTAGGCTACTTTATTATTATATGCCTACTCTACACTTGGCATAAACTTCTTATTATCCTATTACCATCATCTGTAGTTTAGTAGACATGCAGTAGCCTAATATTTGTATGAAATTGTGAAACATTCCCTGGTCATTATCTTCGGAGTCCATCTCACGCCCAACACTATCCTTACAGGTACGTACAGAGTGGGCGTGCGAAATTACGACAGTTGCAAGTTTTCCCCAGTGACTCTAGGGGTCGCTGTTTGACAAAAACGTCAAACTGCATGGAATGCCTTTAATCGACGATCGACAATTGATTGTTAAGAATTTCGTCGATTTCGTAATTTGTTATCAATTAATCAAATGCATTTTTTTTATCTAACTCCTGTTTCACAAATACTCCGTATGTAGTGCGTTTGCGTGTGTGTGCGGCGAATTCCTCAAGCACTCGTTGCAGTGCGCTGCTGACCGCTTATTCTGCATATGAAACGTTCATGTTATTGACACTTTCTAGGAACACTTTTCCGCATAAACAATAGAACAAAGCATCATTTTTTTTTACAAAACAATATATTTTAGATATTATTTGACAGACTAGTAAGTGTGAATTAAGGATGTTAAAAATCTCTAGCCTGGTGGTCAGGATCTGAATGGATCAAATCAGCAGTTTTGCAATGGTTTATTTATCTCCACATATATCATAAATAAAAATAAGCAGAGTAACTTTGCAAGTCTACCCTTCCACATTATATATTTCCTACTATGTATGTATATGATTTCCAAATAATAAACGAGAGTATTCAACGACAAAAAGCGTCTCATATGGAAATAAATCCTCACAATATTATTATTTCTCAAAACTTTATGACAAAAATAAGCAACTGTATTCCTACAGTTATTCAAAGATGCACACATTATTCCGCGTATAATTTGAATATTATACAAAAGTATTTATATAACAGCACGTTTCATATGGCAAATAAATATCATCACATTAACATAACAGCATAATGAAATGAATAAACAGACAATGAAACAGGATTGAAATATAAATTGTATTATTACCGGAAAAAAGCAATGTTGCTAAAATAATCTCTGAGGTAAATGCGTCAAAAATGCTGTTACCCGCACAATAAGCCTAGATGAGCAATAAATGTGAAAAAAAGCATTATTAGGCCATGTCTCAAAACTTTATATGACAAAAATATATTTGAAATAAATGTATACTTACAGTTATTCAAAGATGCACACATTATTGTAAAGCCTACATAGAATAAACAAACAAACTCCTCAGTCCCATAATCATCTTTTTCATAGTTATTTATTCACAATCCAACCATAATAAAATAACACATAAATAGGCTTCTTTGGTAGCAAGTGCATGTGGGTATATTAAAATGGGCAAACACTTTTAAGTACCTCACAAGTGGATTTAGAAACACATTGGGTTTATATATTATATCTAAAGCCTCAAAACAGTGACATAGGCCAGCTCCTAAAACAGAGCCAGAATTCACCATTAATCTTACACCCAACATTTAACAATAAAAACACATCATCCATAAATACACGCATTACCCAAATATCAAATACACTACAATACATTTAAATACATGCATTACTTAAATACCGAATACAATACAATACAATACATTTAAATACATCAAAGCACAAAAACATTTACAAAACACCGTAACAATGCACTATAGCTACACATCACATACCTGGCAGCAGCTACAACAAATGTCTCATCGCACAGGTACAACCCTTCATCATTGCCTGCATGACATATCCAAATATACGCCATTACACCACATGTCATGCATTTTAAAAAACATTACCTTACATATTAAAATTCACTATACCTTAAATAAGGAAGAACAGCCACCAAACGGCGTTGTCTACTCGGCGTTGTTTACTCGCGTGCACGCCGCCATTACAACTCCATTCATAAAACACTCCATGCTTACTACCGTAATCCCCCTATATAATTGGACTACCGTAAATACATATGGGAGTACCCTTATTTACCGTAAATGCATTACAGCGGTCACGACCATTACATTCACCCCCCCACCAATCGATCATCGTCCCGATGATCCTTTAATTCATTTTTTTGACCACACATAAAAAACACTTTAATAACCCTTTATAATTTAAGTGCCATTAATCACCCCGTGCTCCCAACATCCCCATCATTAGACACTACTGACCTAGGTAAATGAAATGGATTAGAATGCCTTCCTGCTGTTTGCCTACTAGACCGCCGCAACTGCATTTCAGGTATTTGAACCACATCAAAATGTTGGGGCTCTTCTACATCCTCCGAGTCCGAATTGGATTCACTGCATAATCCAAGTTTCAATTGACTCCCCTCCCCCAATAGTGGTTCAGGTGGAACCCTCCTAACAACCCATGCTTCATCTGAATCACTATCAGAGACTGCACCACTGCAGCTCTCCATATCCTGGTCACGTGACCCTACTACCGCTGGACCACAAGGTCTTAATTCTGTTCTATGCACATTTTTAGGTGGGCCAGACCCATCCACCGGAACAACTGTATACACAGCTTTAGTATCATCTGGCCGAGCTATCACCTTAAAAGGGCTAGGCATCCACACATCCTGAATCTTGTGTCTTCCTGCAAAACTATGGTTTCTACGATAAACCAACTGACCCATCTGTAAAGAACTCTGCAACGAAGGTGGACCAACCTGTCTTCTCCTTACTTCAGCAGCATGCTCCATCTGTTCCCTTGCTTTTTGATAAGCCTCCTTAATTCGCTCCTGATGCCCCACCACCCACTCATCAACTGTCTCACCAAAATCTGTCTGGGTTACCCCAAACAAAATATCAACTGGTAACTTTGGCGGCTGCCCAAACACCAAAAAATATGGACTATAGCCAGTGCTCGCATGCTCAGTTGTATTGTAAGCAAAAACTACTTCCGGTAAATATTCTACCCATCTCCTTTTCTTTAATGGTGAAAGAGTTTGCAACAAATTATGCAGAGTACGGTTGAACCTCTCGCACTGGCCATTGCCTTGCGGATGGTAAGGAGTAGTTCGACTCTGCTTAATCCCATACATCTTACATAAGTTCCGAACAACCTCTGCCTCAAAACACCTCCCCTGATCTGAATGAATTCGTTGGGGAACTCCATACTTATGGATCCACTCCCGCACCAACGATTTTGTTACCGTTACTGCTTTCTGATCACGGGTAGGTACTGCAACCACAAATTTTGAAAACACATCAGTGAAAATCAAAACATTCTCCTTACCATCACTAGAAGGTTCCAAAACTGTAAATGGTCTTCTAGCTAATAAAATACCCGTTTCAGTTACCAGTTTTGGCACAGGAGCTTTTGCCACAATACATCTCTCACACTGCCTACAATAAGCCTCAATGTCTTGAAACATGCCTGGCCAATAGCATCTGGCTCTAACCAACTTAAAGGTGCGTTCTACACCCTGATGTCCGTGTTCATCATGTAGCCCTCGAAGAACTTCCTCCCTCAAATTCTGCGGTAAGAGCACCTGTTTAATTTGGCCCTGTCTTGTATCCACAAATCGACGATACAACACTCCCTTCTCCTCTACCAATCTCTCCCACTGCCGAAGAAGTTCCAAGGTCTTACCATCTTCCTTCCCCCTTGCAAATCTGTCTGGTTTAACTTGCTGACTCCAATACACACAAAACCTTGCAATAATAGGATCAGCCTGCTGTTGAGCTGCCCAAACCTCTGGTGAAAACACTGGGAAACTCCATGTTGTTGTCTGCTCATTAACCATCACTATATGCTCCTTTTCCTCAATTTGATTAGAAATACTTTGCGCAATAGCAGAAACTACCGGGGTCTGACGTGACAATGCATCGGCAGCCGAATTCTGGCGCCCTGGCCTGTACTGAACTTCAAAATCAAATCTAGCCAAATCTGAGACCCATCTTTGCTCAATAGCCCCAAAATTGGCAGTCTGCAGATGACTCAGCGGGTTATTATCTGTAACTACAATAAATTTGTGACCTAGCAAATAGTCACGAAACTTATCGGTAATTGCCCACTTCAGTGCCAAAAGCTCTAATTTCATGGCACTATAATTCTCCATATTTCGCTCAGATGGTCTCAACCCACGACTTGCATATGCAATTGGTCTCCTTCCACCTTTCCCCTCTTGGGACAAAATTGCTCCCAAGCCGCGATGACTAGCATCAATCTCCAAATAAAATGGCCTTGTAAAATCTGCATATCCAAGCACAGGAGCAGTCACTAATTTTTCTTTTAATGACTGAAAAGCAGTCTCACACTCGGAACTCCAACGTTCAGAAAGGGGCACTCTTATTGTCCTTGCTTTACCTGCCTTAGGTGTCATTAATGCTGCAAGGCCATGCAGGGGGGCTGCCAACTGCGAAAAATGCTTCACAAATCGCCTATAATACCCAGCAAAACCTAAAAAAGATCTAAGTTCTGCTACTGTACTTGGTCGTGGCCACTGGGCCACTACCCGAGTCTTTTCAGGGTCTGTTGCAACCCCCTCAGCAGATATTACATGTCCCAGGTATGACACCTGGCGCTGGAAAAGCGAGCATTTACTCCATTTTACTTTTAAACCACACTCACGAAAACGTGTAAGCACTAACCCCAGACGACTTAGGTGTTGTTCAAAAGATGATGAGAACACAACCACATCATCTAAATATAAGAGCAAAGACTGAAAATGTTGGTCCCCTAAAATTCTCTCCATAAGTCACTGAAATGTTCCTGGCGCATTACAAAGTCCAAATGGCATACGGTTAAATTGGTATAAACCAAACGGAGTACAAAAAGCAGTCTTTTGTCTGTCTTTCTCTGCCACTTCCACCTGATTATAACCACTAGCGAGGTCCAAGGTTGAAAACCACTGGGCCCCGCTAAGGGCATCCAGCGACTCTTCTATCCTAGGAAGTGGATAAGCATCTTTTCTCGTTTTCAGGTTCAGCTGCCTATAGTCAACACACATGCGCATATTGCCATCTTTTTTCTTAACAATAACCAAAGGTGATGAATAAGGACTACAGCTCTCACTAATAACCCCCTGCTCTAAAAGTTGTCTAATATGAGCTTTTACCTCTTCATACTGGCTAGGGGGAAGACGACGATATCGCTGACGAATCGGCACATCATCAGTAACTGGGATCTCATGCTGTATAAGTGACGTGCACCCTAGATCATCATCATTGAAAGCAAACACATCGGCATACTCATTTAGTAATGCTTTAACCTGAGCTACCTGATGACTTTCTAACAAAGAACATTCAAAAGGAAAATCATGTGAAAAAATGGGCCCAGCCTCTTGACTCAAAACCAAGGCTTCCTCTGAACCTAAAGAGATTTGAACCTCCCCAGGGCCTATATTCTGAAAAGAAACAGATTTTAAACCCCCTGCTACTACCTCAGCTGCATGCAGTCGGGCCAGTCGTGTATGAGGGGCCAAGCTGATATCTAACGCACTAGCATTTATGATCGGAACAGCTAGTTGGCCACCCTGGACCTTTACCAACCCAGGGGACACCATAAGTGCCCCAGGTAAAGCCCCTTCATCCACCTCTAGGCCTTCTACCAACACATTGTAATCTGAATTATAAGTATTCTGAAACCCTGTAGCAGGGACCAAACACATAGAACCTGCAGGTATTAGTATAGGTAAGGGTGCCATCACTTTTGCAAAACCTTGACACACTTGAGGACATTGTTCTGGTGGCATTAAATTAAGAGGACCTGACAAAATTTCACTGCAATCCTTTATTATGTTCATGCCCACTAATCCTGGCACATTTTTCCTTTTCAATTTTGTTACAGGATCTGTTGGATCTTTCACCACCAAAACACCACATTTTGGCAAAATCTTCCCCATAATCTTAACATCAAGTTCTAGATACCCCAAATATGGTATAGAAAGGCCATTTGCTGCCTTTAAAGTGAGCCACCCACACTCTTGTAGAACATCCTTCCCTTTACACTCAAAATGTTCCTTAAAAAAACTCTCCGTTATAAGGGTCACCATAGAGCCTGTATCTATCATGGATGGAACACATACTCCCCCCATAAACACATCCATAACTGGGGTAGGCCCTGTAAGAGCATTAAATACCTTTTCACATGAAATGATAGGATCAACTGAGCCCAAATATTCCCCTCCCGTAGTCTGGCTCTTAACTACAGAAGGAATTAGTTTCCCTGTTGCACATTCACTGGAGCCACTGCCCCCCTAGGTACCTCAGAAGGTGCGGCCTGGCGACCATTATCACTAATAATGTTTGTATCTGAACAAAATCTGGCTATATGCCCTATTCCTTGACATCTAAAGCAAATAGGTCTTCCATTTGCATCATACCTGGGTTCCTGTCTTAACCTACGTCCCCGTCTCCCCTCAAGATTTTGCAATCGGGATACCTGTTGTACAAGCCCCTCTAATTTCTCCTCCTGTTTCCTCATGGCATCCCTAAGCTCAAGAAGAAGAGGATCAGGGTTAACAGGGGTACTTGTTGTAGTTGCAATGCCAGCACATTCAACTATTGCACTTTCTGGGGCTAAGCCACAGGAAACTCTATCAGGTACATTATCTTCTTCCCAAAACAGCATAGCTTCTCTCCGCAAAACAGAAAACTTAATATTTGGATCTTGTCTAATCAATCGTTTTAATTCTCTACGGAGTGAAGAGTCCCTTACGTTTTCTGCAAACTGATTTCTTATTGTCTGTTCCCCACATAATTCCACTCCTCCATTACAACGATTTATATCCCCTGCCAAAGAGAGCAATGAATGAGAAAATTCCCGCAGCCCCTCACCTGCCTTTTGTTTTCGATCAAAGAAACGCTTTTGAGATGCAGTCAATGAATAAGGATGGCCATAAGCCTCCTTTAAAGCTTCTAGAATCAATGCAGGGCTCCTACGTATTTCTGCTGAACTATATCTTATCTCTTGTTTTGCTCCCCCCTCCAAATGATCATACAGAAATGCTGCCTGCTCTCTTTCTTTGTATTGTCTATAGGTCATAAAATTTTGCACTTCATCAACCCAGTCATAATAAGAAACAGTACCTGGATCACCAGAAAACAGTAACATCTTTTTGTCTTTGGGCATATAAATCACTTCAACAGATGTTGTAATTTTACTTGAGGCAGCAGCGGAGGCAGTGGAGGCAGCAGAATCAGGCATATCTGCATCTGAAGGGGAATGTGAAGTCTCCAAAGGATCTGATGTTGCTGCTTGTTGTAACTGAGCAGTCAATGCTTCGTTCCGTTGTCGAAGTTCATCCATTGCAGCTTTTTCCTTAGCCAGCCTGTCCCGCAATGCTACAAGTTCTTGCTCCATTGTATTAATGTCAGTCACGCTATAACAGCTTTTATGTCCCTCGCCGTTCTACTGAAATTCCAGTTCTTCAGCCCACGTCACTGTTTTGAATGCTTAACCAACCCTACCACATCACTCGCTACCAATCAGAAAAAAAAAAAAAAAAAAAAAAAAAAAATCCTGTTCGTTGACGCCAAAACTGTAAAGCCTACATAGAATAAACAAACAAACTCCTCAGTCCCATAATCATCTTTTTCATAGTTATTTATTCACAATCCAACCATAATAAAATAACACATAAATAGGCTTCTTTGGTAGCAAGTGCATGTGGGTATATTAAAATGGGCAAACACTTTTAAGTACCTCACAAGTGGATTTAGAAACACATTGGGTTTATATATTATATCTAAAGCCTCAAAACAGTGACATAGGCCAGCTCCTAAAACAGAGCCAGAAATCACCATTAATCTTACACCCAACATTTAACAATAAAAACACATCATCCATAAATACATGCATTACCCAAATATCAAATACACTACAATACATTTAAATACATGCATTACTTAAATACCGAATACAATACAATACAATACATTTAAATACATCAAAGCACAAAAACATTTACAAAACACCGTAACAATGCACTATAGCTACACATCACATACCTGGCAGCAGCTACAACAAATGTCTCATCGCACAGGTACAACCCTTCATCATTGCCTGCATGACATATCCAAATATACGCCATTACACCACATGTCATGCATTTTAAAAAACATTACCTTACATATTAAAATTCACTATACCTTAAATAAGGAAGAACAGCCACCAAACGGCGTTGTCTACTCGGCGTTGTTTACTCGCGTGCACGCCGCCATTACAACTCCATTCATAAAACACTCCATGCTTACTACCGTAATCCCCCTATATAATTGGACTACCGTAAATACATATGGGAGTACCCTTATTTACCGTAAATGCATTACAGCGGTCACGACCATTACATTATTCCATATTACTCCCGTTTATGAGCACGTTTGTCTCTGGCCTCGCTCTGTTATGTAATAGATTGACAGGTGCGCATCTCCGTCTTTCAAACATATATAATTTTGTAATTACTACCTTAGGAAAATAAGCCATGATTTTATCATTGTGAAAATGTTTTTTTTTGCAGATTAAAAACGATTTGTATTTCCGCAATTTTACTACAAATACCATGGTTATGGTATATTGTGGAGTTGGAGACCATAGTAAATTTGTGTCTACTGTTGTTTTACAACAAATAAAAACTAAAAGACTATGTTAGTATAATTATACAATGGTAAATGGGGCTCACAAAACGCACGCTGTTTCACACGGAATAAGTTAGCGCGGAGGTACCTGTGCATCCCGGTCAGTCTCCTCGGAGCGGCTGTTTTCGGCGGCAGCTGGACTGACGGTCACCATGGGTTGCGGTCGCGTCTGACCCCAAAACATGCTTTTATTTTTTTTAAAAAATCAGTAGACTGGTGCAGAAGTTTTATGCGAGTTACTAAAGTTAGTTATTTTTCACGAGGCTTTAAGTAGCCTAATTTGTTATAGCCTTATGTTAGGAAGGCTAATATCTTGCACTTTCTTCTGGCTTGAATAATTTTGAGTTACATTTTGACAAAACCTTTCAGATCTAAGTATTATGTTTTTTGTTTTATTTAATGTTAAACATGAATCTGTTTTTTTATTTATTTTGGAACTAATGAGGTCTCTGTTTAAGAACGCTGGCTCGCAGCTGCAGGTTCCGCTGCTTTAGAGCACCGCACATGCACGCACATATATGTTTGAAACATATTTTAACTGTCTGCCACAAGTTGATCTTGTAATAAAGGTCTCATCGAGGAAAAACACACTGTATATTTGTATTCATTGCATTTTTTGAGTATAAAAGTTAAATAACAAATTTTATTATAAAAATATTAATGATTAATCGATAGTCGATCGTTAATTCTCCCGACGATCGACAAAGAAAACTTAATCGAATGCCCATCCCTAATAGACAAGACACTAAGCAGTAAAAACTTGACAAAAATTTTACAAAGATGGGAATTGACGATGAAAGACTAAAAGACTTCACACTGGAAAAGTAAAAAACTATCACAGGACAGCAAACACAGGGGTATTAAATAGGGAAGAAAATAATAAGGGGAACAGGTGAAGGGTATGAAACGATGATGTGATAATTAGTGAGGAGACGAGGGGGTGGGGCCAAGACAAAGACAGGAGAGCACATGGCACACCAAAACAAACAGAGGCCATGTGCTTCCACACAAAACAAGTAGGACTGTCATGATCCTCTCCCAATAAGCTAGAAAACTTTGACAAGGTTGACATGACCAGAAGTTGAATAAATAAGGTTTTCATTGATGTATGGTTTGTTAGGATAGGACAAAGTAAAATTTTTCTCAACTTTGTCGTGTCACTGGACATACCCACTTCCAGTCGGCAATGGTCACTGTCGCCCGTGGCGCTGGAAGTTGCCAAGCTTTCATTCAAATGAATACAATCATGTCGCTATACTGCTAGTCACTGGTTACCTGAACAGGGTGTCGATCACATACAGCAACCCACAGCTACAAAATTTTGATTTAAATTGATGTAGTAACTCTGATAAGATTACTTGTGTTCTGCCAATCCAGCAACTTTTCTGAATTTCTAAAATAATTTATCTATTTCTTTGGTAACTGTAAATCAAAAAACCTCTTATCTTAACTCTTTATTGCATTATTAACATGCTGGTTAAAGTTATGTAAACATATAAACTTTCAAATAAATTTTCTTTTTCCTTTTACAGACTTTAAAAAATACAGACTGGTAAGCTTCTAACTTTGCATTAATTATTAGTGGTTTTTACTGTTAACTCTTAGTTTGTTCAGAATTATTAAGTCCTGTGTTGTCATTTTTGGTTTTGTTAGGACTGATTTATTTGATGAAAAAACTTGTGAAAATCAGATCTCAGAGACAATTGAGTGGAATCATGCAAAACCCACAGCTCTGTCAAAGATTTCCCCGTTGCTCCAGTCAATTCGCAAGACATTTGCTGGTAGGCAGAATTTTTTAGGCTGGATTTATACTGCAGATCTTGATGCCCAATTCCAATTGGGTGACTATATCTGATTTCTTTGATAACCGCTTACATTATCTTTTAAAGGGCTGATATTATGAGATTTTTTAAAAACGTAAAATAAGTCTTTGGTGTTCCCAGAGTACGTATGTGAAGTTTTAGCTCAAAATATAGATAATTTATTGTAGCATGTTAAAATTGCCACTTTGTGAGTGCGAGCGAAAATGTGCAGTTTTTGGGTGTGTCCTTTAAAATGCAAATGAGTTGATAAAATGCAAACACTGATCACCATAATGGTGGTTTGTTGAAATTGAAACTCAATTGTACTTTAAAATATATTCTCTCCACACTAAATAGCAGTGACGTGGTTGGATAGTGCAGATTGACTGTGCGTTCACACCAGATGTGGAAGAGGCGGCAAAAACGCGCTATTTGCGTTTAATTGGACGCTTTAACATTTTGAGCTTCGAGACATTCACACGTAAATTTACCAGATTGTTCGACCTCCTCACTCACTTTCTTTCAAACAAGATCCTTTTAATTCTTGTAAAAGTATGAAGATGTCTCGTATAGCGATGATGATTGTTAGGGGTGGGCGATATGACCAAAATCTTCTATCACGATAGGATTAATTTTGATAACGATATGTATCACAGTTTTTTATGTTTTAATAAGGTTTAAATCTTAAATACCATAGAAATGTTCATAATTCTCACAAAAAACATATACAAGCATAGAAAGAAGATAAAAACAAACAAAACTTAAGCTCTCTGAAGATAAACAGTCAATGATATAAGAATGATAATAAATAATTATGCATGTATGTATAGGCCTATATATATTTTTCTTTAAGGTAGAAAAGTGATTTAATCAGAAGCAGTGAGAGATTTTCTCTCAATGCTGTTTGATTAACACGGGTGACAGACAGGAGCAAAATTAGGTAACTTCCCCTTTAAGACCAAAGTCGGGATCCAATACACTGTTACACATGCGCTTTCTCTTTTATCTGTTTACTTTCTCTTAAACACTACCAGTTAGGTCTTATGACGATGCTTGCAAAGACGGGAATTTTGACGCATATGTGTATTTAAGGCCAATAAAGCGGGAAAAATGCTCACGAGCTTAATGAGCAGCGGTCGCGCGACTTGCGTGTTCCTCACAGACAGAAAGAGCAGCGGTTGCGTGACTTGTCCGCTTCTGACACACAGAAAGAACGCACGCATATAGATATGTTGTCTGTGTTTCAATGGCTTAACTTGTTTTAAAACTGCAGTGCTTAAATACGTGTACAAATGATACGTTTTCGCGACCACGCGCACAGGAGCATGACATCGATAGAAACGATAGTCCAAAATCTCTACCGGTTGACAAATCTCTACCGGTTGACAAATTTCTACCGGTTAATTATGTCTACTGGATTATCGCCCACCCCTAATGATTATCCTCCATTGTTGTTTTGTTTTTCTGCCTACGCTCACTTCCTGTAACCACGTCACTGCTAGAGCAAGCTCCTGATTGGTTAACACCGCACAAAAATCTGCTTTCTGTTCTGATTTTTCAACTTGCGCGGATCTCACGTCAACACTTAATTTGCGTGGCGCACGCACTCCCCTTTGCGCCATTCGTGCTTACCGCGCCACAGGATGCCTATTCACGTCTTTGCATTGACTTAACACGGAAATCACTCACGCCTGCCAGCTTTTCCGTGTCTGGTGTGAACGCACCACAAGGGGCAGTATTATTGTAACTGGACTTGCTACCTACATCACAAAACAGGCAAAATCTAAATGACATAATTTTCACATGCTTTTCCGAGAATGGTTTACCAAAACAAAGTTTCTGGGTTGATCTTTTTCACATTGTCTAGGTTGATAGAAGCACTGGGGACCCAATTATAGGACATAAACATGGAAAAAGTCCGATTTTCACACTATGACCACTTATTTCAAGACTTATTTTACATCTTTAAAAAATTTAATAATATGACCCCCTTATTTAAAATGGCTAGCAACATCCTGAAATCTTTTAGTGTCTTTGTTTAACTTGCAGGGGAGGATATCATGTTCAACTCTTCGTCAGCACATCACAGACTCAAGTTTAACCCAGAGCGCACCACCGTGTGGCTGACAGATGATGGTGGACTTTGTTCTGCCTCTTTTTCCTCTGAAGATTTTTACTGTGTGGTGGGTGAAGCTTCATTCTGCCATGGCATCCACTACTGGGAGGTTGATGTGGCTTCTGTCCACTCTTGGGCAGTTGGAGTGTCATACAGATGTCAGCAGGATCGTTCTGGTCTTGGCAGGAATGATCTTTCCTGGGCTTTACACTACAGTAGGGACCGCAGGCAGTTCTGTGCCCACCACGACTGGCTTCAGTTCAGCTTCTCAGATTCTGGCCTCCCCGCACGAGTGGGTGTTTATTTGGATATGGATAGTGGGTTCCTGTCTTTCTATGATGCCGTTAGTATCAAGCATCTTTACACTTTTTATTGTGACTTTCAAGCTCCAGTGTTTCCTGCTTTCTGTCTGAGTTTGAGGAATGCAGCAGGAGCTTCACAGCAGATGAAAATAATAAACCCCACGTCAAATAAAAGACTAGGGATGCTTTGATCAGGATTTTGCAGCCAATACTGATGATGACCCTCAATACAGTATAACTTTACAACACGTAATTGATTATTTTTTAGATTATGGCATTTTTCCTGCACGTGAGTTATGTTTACCGTTACCAAGAACATTATCACCTATTATACTACTCGCTTGATACTTATTGGTGGCATCCACCGCTTATCCACCGTGAGTGATACAATGGGGGAAATAAGTATTGAACTCGTCAACATTTTTTTCAGTACATATATTTCCAATGAGGTTATTCATGTGAAATTTTCACCAGACATCAGAATTTTCCCTTCTAGGACTTTTTTTCTCCTAGGGGTTTTTTCAACCCTGGGAGGCAGCCTTCTTGGGCTTAACTTATCACCCTCTTCTATACGTTAGATTAGTAATACGCTCGCTTAAAATGTTGATTCATAGCTGCAGCAAATTTAGCTGCTTATGCTATCGTGTATTATGTTGTGCTATCTGTAGATTTTCAGTGCTTTTCACTGCTCCTATTATTGTAAAGCTGCTTTGAAACAATTACCGATGTCCATCATTCATTTTTCTGACGAACATGTTTTCAGAAATTGTCCTAGATGTTTCCGTTTACAAAATGTAAAGTTATGGGTCCGCTCCTTCACGTCCAAAAAATCGGCATCCATCCTTCACAAAAGTAATCCAAAGCAAACAGCGTCTTAGTCGTGTCCGCATTCAGATGAATGTCTCTCCATCTTCCGCATTTGTCATACGTCACAAGAAAAGTGTGTACACTACGCTAATACTCTCTTATGAATGCGGACACGACTAAGATGGCGGCGTTACCAGAAGCTAGTTATTTTCGTTTAGAAAGTTTTCAATATGGATATTTCTACAACAAACCGGCACAGCTCTTTCCGAGTGGTCCTTGGCTCTTGGCCTACTCTTCTGACTATTCTCCTTCTTCCTGGTCAGGAATCTTGCGAGGAGCTCTTGGGCTTGGCCGGTTGATGTTGCTTCCACTTGCGGATAAAGGCCCCAATGGTGCTTACAGGAAGATTCAGAAATTTTGAAATACACCTGTATCCGATTCCATCAATATGTTTCCCAACGACAAGTTTGCAAAGGTTTTGGGAGTGCTCTTTGCTTTTACCCATCATGAGATGTTTCTTGTGACAACTTGGTAACAAATAATGATATGAAGAGTTTGGTTCCAAAATGCAATAAATCCATTTTTTGGCGGTAACAATTTAAAAAAATAAATGCACAGATAGGAAATATAATTACTTTCTAAATACTTATGGATTTCACCTGGTTCCTTGACTTCATGACTATCTTTGTTCTTTTTTCCTGTGTTATTTTAATTGCACATAACTTTATTTACGGACTTTAATGTTGTGAATTTTTTTTATTTGTTGATTTTTTTGAGTTAATTCTGATTTCTGGTGAAAATTTCATGTGAATAACCTCATTGAAAATATATGTCCTGAAATTAATGTTAATGCGTTTAATACTTATTTCCCCCACTGTATTTTTATGCTACTTCAACTTTTCTTCAACTGCATTTTTTTACCGTGTTCTCTTGCTCTATATTTACAAGACGCAGGGATTGTTCAAGATTTTGCATAACAAAAACCTAGATTGTTTAACAATGTTAAATCACACCTATTCATCTCGATTATAAAAACAATGTGATAATAGTGAATATCTACAGCGCTTGAAATGGAAATAGTTGGTGGTTTGCCATGTACAGAATTTCAGAGAGGTCACGTTCATTGAATCGAGCGTTTATGTTCAGTCAGCAGTATTTCACTTTCCGTCGGCTCCCCAAGAGAGTCGCTCATGAACATATGGAGGTAATTTGAGTGAATTCTTTAGTGACAAAAAAATGTAAAGAAAATGGACCTAGTGTTTGAATGAAGCTGCAAGACGTCTTAAGAGACTGGGTGGAGGTCTTCAAAATCATTCCCATCTCTCATGGTTTTCATCCTTAGCAGATATATTTCTTTGTAATTTTAATACGGTGAAGTTAAAAGTAAATGGGTAACAGTAAAGCTACATCCACATACACACTTATCTTACAGTTTAAAAGACTATACAAATATTTTAATAAACTTTAGTGTTGTACTTGTAATGAATGCATTAAAAACATATTCAGACATTTGCTTTGTGTTAGTTTTTATGTAGTCCTTTTCACCAAGACCTAATCATATTTCATTTACTCTTTCATCTTCAGTAAACCATTAAACCCAAACAAACGTAAAGCTGTAAAAACGTGATGGAGTTTATTTGTATTTTAGGCTCATGAGTCTGGGAATGTGTTAATGTTGGAGAAAGTGAGATGTGAGTTTGGCCACATTAAAGACATTCCTGCGTGTATGGTTCCAGGTAAAACATTAACGGGGAAAGCCACTTTCGATTGCATTTTCTAGAGCCCCCTTCTCCAAATCTTACCCTGGAGGTCCAGAGCCTGCAGAGTTTAGTTCCAACCTTGATCAAACACACCTGCACAAGCTAATCAAGGTCTTCATGATCACTAGAAAATCACAGGTGATTAGGGTTGGAGCTAAACTCTGCAGTGCTCTGGACCTCCAGGGTAAGATTTGAGGAACCCTGTTCTAGAGCAACCAACTTCCTTTGAGAATTCTTGTTTGGATTTGAAGAGGCAAAAGAGCGAGTGTGCAGGTATCTATACTCCATTTTGTTAAACGGGACCACTTTGGATTTACATATTGACCTCTATGTGGTAGAATGATAGAAAACAGGTAAATATACCAATATGTTTCTGGGTGTGTACTGACACATCTTACCCCACTCCTGTTGCGGCCAGTGACTTCTTTTTCGAGGGTGAACGATGTCAAAGCATGCATTTTATGTAGGCATGTGTTCCGCGCGTCATGTCAAAATACATGCTAGCTGCAGACGCTTCTGAGGGGTATATGATAAAAGAGACGCTCACGTTTACCAGATACTTGCTTTAATCTCATGTGTAATTCAGGGTTCCCACGGGTCCTTGAAAGTTTGTGAATCTGGGGAAAACAATTCAAGGCCCTGGGAATATTATGAAAATATACATACATAGATACAGGTCATTAAAAGTGCCTATTTTATGTTTTCTAGAAAAAAAAATATTCACTGTGTAGCGTAGGATAATATAAAAATTCTAGACTTTATGCACATGTGCTAAACTGTTCGCTTCAAATGCTTATGTCTTCTGTATGCGAATGTTGATTCATACCAAAATGCTTTTTTGCAAAGTTGTGTTTGACACATGAAAACGTCTCAGGTTACATATATAACTTTTGTTTTCTGAGAAGGGAACGAGACGCTGTTGCTGCGTCCGAAACCGCCTACTTCATACTATATAGTACGCAAAAAGCAGTGGGCGAGGCGAGTAGTATGTCCGAAAACATAGTATTCGAAAAACAGTATGCGAAAAGTACCCGGATGACCTACTACTTCCAGTTAGATTTTGCAGTGTGCATACGATGGACACTTCACTATCCCATGATGCCCCGGGTGAGGAGTTATCCAACAAAGATGAAGAGGCATGCGGCTGTTTTTGCGCTGGAATGACATGGCGTGATGACGACTTTGGTCACATGATGTAGCAACATGGCGGATGAAGTACGTCCCAATCCCATTCATACTACCAGGATTCATACTATACAGTACCTACTGTTTTAACGGCAAGTAAGTAGGTACTTCATCTTATTCAGTACCTACTGTACAGTATGCGGTTTCGGACGCAGCCTGTGTCTCCCTTGCCATACTTCCTGCGTCTCTGTAACACCGTCTTTGGCAATATTTCAGATAGCGATATACTTCCTGACTCCCGCGACACCCTGTCTTAGTTGTTAAGCCTCACCATTTGGTTGAATTTGATAAACACATTCAGATGCACTTACTCAAAGTGTCACCGCAGTGACACAGCGCAAGTCCCTCGAAAGGGAACTTTAACAATGAATCTTAAAGGGAAACACCATGTAACCTTGCTCTCACTTGAAATGTGTCTCCACATTTAGTCCTTGAATTTGAGGGTATTGGACCTGGAAAGTCCTTGAAAGGTCCTTGAATTTGATGTTAACTATGGTGTGGGAACCCTGGTAATTAGTGTTTAGTGTTAAGTTAGTGTATTTAGTAAACGTGAGTGTCACTTTTATCATAAACCCTTTCGAGGTGTGTAAAGCAAGCACATATTTTGACATGACGCATGATGCACATAGGTTCACATGACGCAACAAACACATATTTTGACATGATGAGCCATACACATGAAACCCCCGAACACATATTTTGTCCCCCGAACACTGTCCTACTCTCTCCTAAACCACAGAGCATTTCATTTCCAAATTCTTATATACTGAACCTGTATAAATTATATTACAAATTATATGAACATTACAACAGATCCACTTTTCATAAAATAACCAGAAACTGAACTATATATTTAAGGCATGTTGCAGTGTTGTCAAAGCAATTCATACTAATCGACTCAAATTAAGTTTTATTTTATTGAAAATTTATTCACATTTTTTCCCCAGGTGGCTTTGTTTCACAACAGCTTTGTTCTTTCGGTAAAAACATTTACTTTTTTTAATCTTGAGTCACATTAGTGGTCACTAGTAATCGTGCAATGCATACGCCAATTTCCAATTTCTTGTGCATAGGCAAGTCCTTCCTGTTCACTTAATACGCCACAACTCTTCATGATGTTTTATGTATTGGTTTCACTTTTTTCTTGTTTTTATTTTACCATTGTGGGGTTAGAATATCTTTTTGTTACATAAAATGACCAAACCCAATTTTAATCCAAACTCAAAGCGACCATGGTTTAAAAAAATTGACAAAAACATGGGGATCTAACACCCAAGCCACAATAGCTTAAAGGTGACATAGAATGATTGAACGGGGTATTTATCCTTGTTCTGTGATGTGACATGTAGACAAATTTTTTTTGTTTGGGTCTGCCTTAGAAGCTTCCTAAAAACCTCTCTCAGATAGCTCTATTAGGGTGGGGAATTTTAAACAAGTGGTTTTGCACCTATTTGGCTCCCCCTACTGGCTTAACTTGCAATCTCATTACTGATTGGTTGACTTTGCTGCCACTCAAAAAATGTAGCCAATTATTTTAAAGTGGATGGGCAGTTAGATGCCTGTGATGTCATAAGCATCAGTTTTTCAGATTGGGCTGTTTTCTGGCTGACATTTCTAAAAGAGGAATTTCTAAAGACTGAGATGTTTAGCATCTCTAACACTTTTTGTATGTTGGTGAATGCGGGTAGACTACCATTATTCAACAAAGACAAATGTAAAAATGGTTGTTCATTCTCTGTCCCCTTTAATAAAAAAAAAAAAAAAATACATAAAACGACACAAAAAGATGCACTGTATTAAGTGAACAGGATGGACTGGCGTATTACATGCACCCAAAATTGGAATTTGCCGTTATGTATTGCACGACTTTACAGACTGCATGTTATTTATACACACTTCATGAGAATGGTTTTGGTATAGCAGTGCCACTATATGTACAAAGCAAAACACAAACGTAGATACAAGTTGTTCGTTTCTGCATTTAAAAGTTGTATGTACACAAAACTTCCGAAATACAAAGAGTCCCAAGCGATTGTTTTTTTTACCTTCTATCCAGCAGAAGGAAGCTCTGTAAAATCTGCCCGTCAATTGAATCGCCAGCTGTTTATCATCACACATCTGACAATCTTGCTTTTCTATACACAAAACAACACACTGTACACAAAAACAGAGTAATGGACAGTTGCACAGTTTTAACCATTCAATACAGAAGTCTTCTGAATATGTAGCTCTGTATTCACATTGCTATAAAAGTAACTGTCCTTTGTTTAATAAGTTTAACTAATCATCCTTCCAGTGGCACAGGAATTTGTTTAAAAAAGTAAAGTTTACAAGTATATAATGATTCATGATATGAGATATATCATGTCTGTCATGTTATTTCCTGCAGTTGAAAATAAAAAGTTTTGTTTGCTGCGTAACAAATGTATAGCAAAAAGTTATAGATGGCACTAAATATGTTGATTATATAGTGGTGTCAAGTTTCCTCATACATCTTGTACATACATCTACTGTATTCAGCATCAGCCAATCAGCTGACTGAATCCAGTCACAGTAGGTGTTATGCTATAGTGAGATGGTTGGTCCGCTCCCTAATGTCCACAGATAACAGACAGTCTATCTTTCTGATGGCATCTGGTAGAGAAGAGCTCCTGACTTTTGACCTGAAGAGGTTCGACACGTAAAACACCTGGAAATTACAAGAAACGTGGTAATTGGTAAATGTGACCCCCTTAATAAATATTTACAAACGTAATTCATAAATAATGTGTCATGCACAAACAGGTTAAGGCCACTTGCTTTGACCGTTTGCTGTGACAACTTATTCATTACAGCCAACACATTTACACATTTCTTACTGTGGTTTAAATGCCCAAAAACCTTTTAAGGACAAATGTTGATATTAGAGATGCACCGATATATATCGGCCAATAATTGGTTTTGGACAATAGACATGCACCGATATATCGGCCAAAAATCGGTATCGGATGATAAAAGCAATTTTTACACTATTGGCAATCGTCATGCTTGATATAAAATACAGGAAAGATGCAAACAACTTTGAAGTTATTAAGTGTAAAAAATTTGGTAGCAAATTCTTTTCATTACAGCAAAGTCTGTAATCCTTAAATGTATTTTTCATGGCTAAGTTTTGTAAACTTTTTTAACCAAGCATTCAATTAATAATGATCTTACCACCATAACAACGGTGGTAAAATGGACGGCCAAATGCAGAATCAAAGTTTATCACAAGTGACCTCTCCATAGATCATCGGCAAAAGTAAATGAAGAGTTTCGTTGCAAAACGAGATAACCACCGTTTTTTTAATTGTTCAGAAATCTCGTTTTTTGGTTGTGCATTCCAATTAATTTCAATGCAACTGCAGTTGGTTTGTTTTGATTTAAACCTTCATAACTTAAAAAATACAGCTAAGTAGCACCATAACACAAAATAATAACATGATAACATAATAATAAACATGTTTTGACAAAAATGTTAAAAAATGGATTTATCTCGTTTTGCAACGAAACTCTTCAAATGTAGAGATTGTTCACACAAATACAAAACACCATGTGACAAATGACATGACAATATGTTATAACACAAAAATGTAACATAATACAACCTAATGTATGTAACTGGTAAAAAACATAAGATGAAACAATTATTTAAATTAAATATCAGCAAATGTCATGCAGGGAATTATGGGAATGTCCCTTTTACCGTAAATTTTAAGGGGGCTTGTATTTCTAACTTACTGAAATCACAATTTTAACAATATTTTACCATTAAATTATATGAATTGTAAGAAAATTATGATTTATTTTGAGCATTAAATAATTCAAAGGACCGAAGTGAATAATTATTCCGCTTATACCACGGTTACCACAAAAATCTGGTGCCTATATTTAAGACATTTGACAAGTTAGGTGTGCAGTTTACAGAAAAATAATCAACACCCATAGAAAATCTTTCAACCAATCAAAATAAAGCATTCAACAGCCCCGTGGTATAGTTGTATATAATGTATAATCCCATTGAATATTACATATTTACATCATAAAAGTAAGGAATAATTGACGACGGGCCATTGAATTATTCAAAAATAATGTACACCTGTTATTACACTGTGGGTGTGCATTATTTTCAAATAATTTAAAAGACCCGAGTTAATTATTTCTCTTATACACTGAAAAAAGCTTCATTCAATTTACTTGATGTTTTTAAGGTTGCAATGAATTTATTTAAGCTACATTTAAACAAAAGTTTTTTTATTTTATTTTTCAATTTTTTTTTGTTTAAATCTAGCTTAAATAAATTTATTGCAACCACTTACCTGACATTTGACAATTTAGGTGTGTGGTTTACAGAAAAATAATCAACACCCATAGAAAATATTTCAACCAATCAACATAAAGCATTCAACAGCCCCGTGGTATAGTTGTATATAATGTATAATCGCATTGAATATTACATATTTACATCATAAAAGTAAGGAATAATTGACGACGGGCTGTTGAATTATTCAAAAATAATGCACACCTGTTACACTGTGGGTGTGCATTATTTTCAAATAATTTAAAAGACCAGAGTTAATTATTTCTCTTATACACTGAAAAAAGCTTCATTCAATTTACTACATTTTTTAAGGTAAATGGTTGCAATGAATTTATTTAAGCTACATTTAAACAAAAGTTTTTTATTTTATATTTCTAATTTTTTTGTTTAAATCTATTGATTTAAATTGATTGCAACCACTTACCTTTTTTCAGTGTACTATGGTTACCACAAACATTGCTATGGTGCCTATTTTTAAGACATTTGACATTGGTGTGCGGTTTACAGAAAAATAATCAACACCCATAGAAAATCTTTCAACCAATCAGAATAAAGCATTCAACAGGCCCGTGGTAATATGTGATAATTAACACCATTCATTTAAAAAAAAAAAACCCATACATTTTACTTTAATTTATCGTATATAATAAAATTTTATGTTTTGTTTAAGGAAAACACCACTGTTTTTCAATATTTTACTATGTTCTTAATAAGATGAATTTATACATTTATACAATTATATTTAGTCCACTTTAATAGGTGTTTTACCATCAAAATAAAGTGTTATCTCTAATGCCAATAAATCACAAAAAGCATATATTTAATAATATATGTACAGAGTGTTGTCATTGCACTTATTTAAGTATAAGAGACTTGTTCTTACAGTGCAGTACGACACGAGAGCTCCCTGAACAAAGCCTGCGAGTATGTCACTGGGGTGATGTTTATGATCGGAGACGCGCGACAGCCCGGTGTAAAACGCCATCATGATCAGGGTGAACTGAAGGAGCGGTCTGAGAACACGAGCACCTCGCCAGGACAACCGGGAGTGCAGGTACAACTACATGATCAAAGACAAAACTCATTAAACAATCACAGACAAGCACTATTATAAAGACACAGTAAGTTTGTAAGTAATGAGCCATATGTAATGCACAAATACTTACAGCTAAATACAGCATCGTGTACATGGAGAATGAGGCGTGGCCAGAAAAGAAGGATTTCCTATTTATAATCATAAAGGAAATTATGTTTTATTATAATCATGATTTATTCTCTGTCAACAGTCAATATATAGGAGAAAATATTTTAAAATAAAACACATACAACAAAGAAACACATGTTGTGTGTTCATTTTTGCATTTCAGTTCAGATTTCGGTTTTATTGATGGTGAAACATTTATGACATATCTTTAATGAACATCTAATGGCTGCATTCATATATGTTCTGTGTGTGATGGTTATAACATTTTTCACTTTGACTTTAAATGTGCAGTGTGTAATTTTTAAAAGAATCTCAACAGAAATGCTAAATAATATACAAAACTATAATATACGTAACTATAACCGTTATGTTTTATTACCTTAGAATGAGACGTTTTTATCTACATACACTTACATGGAAGGCGCCATTTTGTGCCGCCATGTTTCTACAGAAGCCCTTAACGGACAAACTTTTTTTACTAAGTTGTCTTCGACAATGACATGTTTGTCCGGTGGCGGCTACCGTAGCTTCTCTATGCGTTTCAAAAGCAAGGCGTGATCAGTGAACTGAGCCATTGGTTGCAATACACAACCTTACCACTAGATGCCCCCAAAATGTACACACTGCACATTTAAACTGTAATTTTTGTATTTTTCATAAAAATAAAATATTTTTTAATGGACTCAAATTAATTTTACTTTGAAAAGACAAACATGTGATGAGCTTCTGGTTGTTACAACATGTCTATAGTTACTCGGTTATGACACTTGTGTCACTTTGAGGGGTAATAATGACTTTAAATATAGAAATTAAAATTAATAGAAATTCTTCTGAAATTTTCTCTTCTAATAATTTCTAGCATTATTTGTACACAGTTTGCATTGTATTTGCTGTAGGTATTATAAATATTTTAGTGTGACTTTAAGGCTCATCCCTTGCAGAAGTCAAAAACATGGGAAACATGGTTTTGGAGTTTTCTAACGAAACTCATGTAAATGATACATTTTAAAGAAATATGTGCACATCTTAGGCAAACATACCGAGCCCCTTAGGTGACTTTGGAGTAAAAAAAATCTAAAGTTTAGTTTCAATTTTCACTTGCGCGTGCGCACTTGAAAGGGAAAGTTTCACGTGCGCATGCGATAGTTTCACGTGAACGCGAAAGTTTCACATGAGCACGCAAAACTAAACGTGGTAGTTTCACGTGCGCATGCAATGACTAAACTTTACTTAATTTTTGCTCCATGTAAAATTAAAATAAAGGTAAACCGGCAGACTACTATTTTTGGTTGCATAGAAAGTTTAATAAATCAACATTGTAACCAACAAATGGTTTTTAACACATTATAAACTTGTTTGTCGGTTTTACTAATTTCACATACATTTTATGCAAAACATATGAAAATTTACATTTAAAACCCTTGTTTTATATTAAATAGCATGTTTTTGCACATGTGAAACTCAAGCACATAAAATATATATCATTTTTGTATGTTTTTTTCCCACAGTGTAATTTTTATTAAAAAAATTACTTTGGTTGGTAAAATGTGATATTTTTTATCTTAAATTCTCTCACTTTTTGAGGTGAAAAAAGGTAAAAAGTATTACTTAAATGGATAACACCTAAAAAAACTTACATTTCACTTAAAGTGAGAAAATTTGCGAAACATTTATTTTTACATTTTTAGGCATTACAAATTTAACTTTTTTACTTTTTTAACTTTAAATAACTTTTTACAGTGTAGCGCCACTGTACGAACCCCGCGCCCCGTTGCTTAAAAGAAGGGAGTCTAGTGGTATTTCATGCATTCTGGCTTATTAACACATTAAAGAGTTGGATTCTTATGCATAACATGGGCAAAGTTTCAAACAAATTTCTGTGCCAAATGCACACTTCTTACAAGTCCTGCACGGGTCCATTTTTGGAGACTGGTTCCCGCCCATACCCGCAAAGTTCAGCACCAGATCCGATCCGTCACCCGTGATGATATCAAAATTAAATCCGCACCCACCCAGACCCCTATAATATTTGGCCCGTTACCCGACCCGCACACGCATAAATCACACACGCTAAAATCATTCCAATTAAAGTGTTTTATTTTTTTTATCTCATACACCTCTCCCAACATAACAAAAGCGTCATGAATGGGCTAATGATGTTTTGCGCCATTCAAGTAGCCTACCATCCGCACCTAAATAGGCTATGGAACCTGATAACTATAATAGACCTATTAATTAAAAAAAGGACAAGAAAAAATACAACCTACTTACACAACCCCTGCTGTGCTCCTACAAGATTTCTAAGAGAAGATGTTCCCAGGTTCCGGTTATCAACGTCAAAACTTTATGCAACTCCTGCAACGCTCGCTCCAACTAGGCTACGGGAAGAATCAACAAAGGTTGTGCACTGTCGCAGTGGTGGTGACGTGATGGGTCAAATGTCATATGTTGCGTGTGTAATGTAATTTAGACATACAAATATTGCACATATTTTCATTCACGCTACTACCCGCCCACACGGAGTTAATTATCCGCCCGCATCCCCGCCCGTGAATTTTAGCAATGTCACAATCGACCCGTTTTAGACACTTTTATGCAGGTATCCGCGGGTAAACCGACCCGTTGCAGGACTCTGCTTAAAAGTATCAGAAAGTTTATTTGCCTACTTATTTTGTTACATAACAAGTGCTCAAAGTATAAAGGAAGTCCTTATTTGGGCACTTCTCTTGGAATAGCGCACACACCAACCTAGGGCTGACACAAAATGTAGCGTTACAAGTAAATCTGATGAAACTAAAGACTCTTCTGAGATACAAAGGTTGTAATACTACCCTATATGTACTTAAGATTAACATGAAATTAGCAGAAACAGTTTGTGTTAGGTGACCTTTAAGAATATACAGTAGGTCATACTGTACCTGGCTTCCTGAATTTTCCCATCATCTCCCGTGCACCTGTACTCTGTGATGTAACCAAGGGAACAATTGACTGACGTCAAATCCGGCTGGCACACATCCAGGAAGTGAGGTCGTAAGCGGCCCACAGAGACTTTGGCAATATCGGTGAAAGACTGACTGACCGCACAGCCGAACATGAACACACCAACTTGCTTGTAGAGAGCAGAGATGTATGGGTTTCCGACAAACGTGTTGGAGCTTTTATGAAGGTAGCGAATTCGGTAGCTCTCACCTATTGTGATCTGGAAATGTCAAAGGTCAGAATTGTCTAATCAAATCTCATACCGTTAATCAAAGACAAGTTTAATCAAGATCAGTAATGAACAATGTAACTCGAAAATTATCATTTGTCTAAAATATTTTTTGGTAAAATGTTTGGATAGAAAGCTTGTGCTTTGAAGTCCTCTTGGTTTGATATGTTAGCATCTAATGTCATTCATACATTTTACAATAAGATTGTATTTGTTAACAATGATTTAATGCATTAGCTAACATAAACTAACAATGAACAATACTTCTACAGCATTTACTAATCTTAGTTCATGTTCATGTAAATAAAATAAGTAGGGCTGTCAAAAGATTAATCGTGATTAATCGCATACAAAACAAGTTTGTTTGTGCATAATATATTTGTGTGTGTATTGTGTGTAATTATCATCTATACATGTTGAGAGGTCAGAGGAGAATGGGCCGACTGATTCAAGCTGATAGAAGAGCAACTTTGACTGAAATAAACACTTGTTACAACCGAGGTATGCAACAAAGCATTTGTGAAGCCACAACACGCACAACCTTGAGGCGGATGGGCTACAACAGCAGAAGACCCCACCGGGTACCACCCATCTCCACTACAAATAAGAAAAAGAGGCTACAATTTGCACGAGCTCACCAAAATTGAACCGTTGAAGACTGGAAAAATGTTGCCTGGTCTGATAAGTCTCGATTTCTGTTGAGACATTTAGATGGTAGAGTCATAATTTGGTGTAAACAGAATGAGAACATGGATCCATCATGCCTTGTTTCCACTGTGCAGGCTGGTGGTGGTGGTGTAATGGTGTGGGGGATGTTTTCTTGGCACACTTTAGGCCCCTTAGTGCCAATTGGGCATTGTTTAAATGCCATGGCCTACCTGAGCATTGTTTCTGACCATGTCCATCCCTTTATGACCACCATGTACCCATCTTCTGATGGCTACTTCCAGCAGGATAATGCACCATGTCACAAAGCTCAAATAATTTAAAATTGGTTTCTTGAACATGACAATGAGTTCACTGTACTAAAATGGCCCCCACAGTCACCAGATCTCAACCCAATAGAGCATCTTTGTGATGTGGTGGAACGGGAGCTTCGTGTCCTGGATGTGCATCCCACAAATCTCCATCAACAGCAAGATGCTATCCTATCAATATGGGCCAACATTTCTAAAGAATGCTTTCAGCACCTTGTTGAATCAATGCCATGTAGAATTAAGGCAGTTTTGAAGGCGAAAGGGGGTCAAACACAGTATTAGTATGGTGTTCCTAATAATCCTTTAGGTGAGTGTATATGCATGCGTGTGTAAAATAATTACACACAGTGCATACATATATATCATGCAAAAACAAACTTTTATTTTGTATGCGATTCATCTTTTGACAGGCCTACAACACAAGTTAAAAATAAAATAAAAATCTTGGAAAAATAGGCAGGATTCTCTGCTCTCAAACGCCAGGGGTGTGTCTTCACTGAAACCACACCCACTTGCGGGAAAGCTGATGTCTCTTTCAATTTTCAAATAGCGCTACAAACTGCATGGATGCAAGCAATTATGTTAGGGGCGGGGCATTGAGCCACCCTTTCAACACAGCCAAAATAATCCTGAACTGAAACTCCACAATTCAGTACTACATAGTTCACAGTCTTTGTAATGTGCAATGCATTTCTAACATTTATAATGTGTTTAGAAACAATTCTCTGAAATGACTTTACAAAGTCTTTAACTGCCATTACCAAGAATTAATAAGTGCTGAGAATCTATATGGTTCAATGTTGGTTCATGTTACTTAAAACATACCAATACAACTCTATTTTTTAAATGTGACATAAGTGTCCAAATACTTTTTGGGCCCGCACTGTATATATTTTTCCTTAAAGATCTCCCAAAAGTATAAACGCAATAAAACGGACTTACAGAGAGAATGACGATAAGCATGCCGGCCGCTGACAGAACGCCATCGCTGATGGTGTCTCTATGTTTGGCAGGATATTTGATGGACTCATCTGAACAATAGAAACCACGTCTGTAGGGTTTCACAGCTCCAGACTCTATAATCAGAAACGGCAGGGCTGCTACAGGCACAACAAAAAAGAGAAATCATCAGTTAAGGGGTGCAATATGGGGGTTTGTTATTAAAATATGATATACCCTCAGAGCCATTCAAATACCAGAATGTTATAAAGACTTGAAGGGCGAGTCCTCTGGATGAAATAAGATGGATGGAATTATTACACTTCACTTTATTTCTGAAAGTGGTGAATATGGTTTAATAGTTTATATGCTAATTTCCTAAAGAGAAAGCAACAATTAGCCAGCAGTACTTATCATTTCAGTGGTTTCATGTTATAGTTCAAATATACACTGTAAAAATGTTGCTGTAGTTATGCAGCTATTTTCCAGTAACTTACTGTAGATTTAAACTTACACTGTAAAAAATTTGCTGTAATTATGCAGCTGGTTGCCAGTAACTTACTGTAGAAGGTAAAGACTGAAAATGTTTCATGTTTATTTAACTTTGAACAAACTGTTGCCAGTAAATAACATAAATGTAAAATCTACAGTAAGTTACTGGCAGCTAGTTGCCAGTAATACTGTAATTTCTACAGAATTTTTTTACAGTGCATGTTATTTACTGGTAAAAATGTGTTTAAAGTTAAATGAACATTAAACATTCACAAATCTTTATCTTTTACAGAATAAAACTATAAAATAACAGCCTCATGCAAAGCATTCTGGAAACAAGAAATCTTCATCAACCTTTTTTTCGTTTTTTTTTTCTTAAAAATTTTGTTTCCCAGAATGCTTTGCATGAGGCTGTTATTTTAGTGTTTTATTCTGTAAAAATAAAGACTTGTTCATGTTTAATGTTCATTTAACTTTGAACAAACTGTTGCCAGTAAATTACATCAATGTACATCTACAGTATATTACTGGCAAACAGCTGACCGTACTACTGTAATTTCTACAAAAAAAAAACCATGTATAATCTGAGAGGCAAAACGAATTGTTTTAGGTAGCAAAACGTGTTATCTCTGTATTATCTTAAACAACCTGATCTCACAAAGGTCCATGGTATAGTCAAGGAATATTTTTCTCAGTTATTCGTGTCACGAATCACCGCATTTTTCCGTGTCCGTGCGACAGACTTTCTTTTCCGTGTCAGTTATTCAATTGTTTCTCCAATTTTCACTTTGGTTTGGGTGAATTTTTTTCCGGATTTTTAAACAATTGTCGCCGGACGTTAGGGTAAGAGTTGGGTTTAGGTCATTTTATGTAACAAAAAGTCGTTCTAGCCCCAAACCCAAGCAACAATGGCATAAAATGACATGACAATAGTGCAGAAGTTTTGTTTGGGCAAAAGTACTTTAATTTTAAAAACTTGTAAAAGCTTTAAGATCTAGTGAGTGTAAGAGGAACTTGATTCTTACATTTCATGAGCACCATAAACATCTAAATGGAGTGCTGAATGGAGAAAGGAAGCAGATGTCAAACCAAGAGTAGTGAGGTATGTAAGAAATGTGGAATAATATAGCATAAGTGAAAAATGAGAGTATGGACAGGACAGGGAGCTTGTATAGTTTCTGTGCTTTCTGATAACTTGATATTAATATTAAAATTCATATCCTGCACGTTATATCCTTCATTATCCAGCCGGTTTACAACAATCATTCGAAAGTGTGTACAGTACGTTTGTTGGGAAATTATATCTTATTATAAAACGGTTAGTTCCAATCCTTGATTCTGATTGGTCAATAGGTGTGCTTTATTCACGATAAAACACTGCTATGACTGCTTCACCCAACGGTTCTATTTAATATCACTGCGCCCTTAGCAACACCCTTAGCAACACATAAACATATAATGAGACAGGAGCCGTTTCTCAATATGCGTTCTTGTCTGTACTTGCGTTCTTGTGGACTTGTGAAACGTCATCAGTCGCGGCCCAAGTACTGTTCCAATTCAAAGTTCGCATCAAGCCCAAGTTCACATAAAATCCCCGGATGTGTTCTTGATCCGCCCATTTTATCGAGGATGCATCAGAGGAGACTTGTGTGGACTTATGACAGCGAAGTTTCCCAGAATGCATTTCGCGTCAGAAGTTCGTTCTTCCGAGTCTGAACTTGCAAGTCCGAACTAGGAAGGACACAAGTCCGAACTTGGCGTACTTGGTATTGAGAAATGGCTAAAGTCTGAGAACAGTTTGTTGTTTTTATTTGAGTTTTCATGTTGTTGTTCGCAGTCAGGGACTATTTTTTCTAGCGGAAAAAAATGCTTTTATTGATTTAACTTCATGAAAGTTGTACTAATTTTTTTTTTTACTTTAATATTGTGTGGTAACCGTTTTATTAAAGCAATAAGGTACTCGAGGCAAGTGCTGTATCGTGAATAAGTAACGGCTGAAGGGGTTGCTTCGCGTCGTGCCTAACAACGCCCTTCAGCCGTTACTTATTCACTATACAGCACAGCCTCTCATACCTTATTGCTTACTTATATCCTCATTTTCTTGTTTAAAATTAAAATTTAATCCAACCAGTCATGATAGTGACCGTGAAAAAGGTTTACATTTCTAAAACTTTAAAAATGTTATTGAATTTTGTTTCGGTCCATTTCCTGCATGGAAATAATAAAGGGTCTCAATTAAATATGTGCAGTTTCTTATGGATGGTGCAAAATGTCACAGGACCAGAGTGCTTTAATTCCTGTTTGAACCACGAGAAGATGATGGCTGCATCAAAGCCCAAAAACAAAGGGTTATAAATGTACACTGTAAAAAATTCTGTAGAAATTATAGTATTACTGCCAACTAGCTGCCAGTAACTTACTGTAGATTTTACATTTATGTTATTTACTGGTAACAGTTTGTTCAAAGTTAAATGAACATGAAACATTTTCAAGTCTTTACCTTCCACATTAAGTTACTCGCAAACCAGCTGCAAAATTACAGCTATTTATTCTACTTTTTTCTACCATGTAAGTGAATGGGGCTCATTATCGTTTTGGTTACAAACATTCCTCAAAATATATTCCTATAAATTAATACAGGTTTGTAACAACATTAGAGTAAGACATTTTTGGTGAATTTTTGTGAAAATTTAACAAAGATTCTTGAAGGTGTCTAGTATTAATATATGAGTTCACAATTATTTAGTTTTGTTGAGTGGTCATGGAATGAGTAAACATGTTGATGGCAAAAATAGTGACAGGTGTGAAAGACAGTACATAACATTTACAGTACTACACTGTAAAAAGTAAAAGTTGGATCAACTTAAAAATTACTTTGTAAAAATTAGAATCTGAAGTTATTTAAACGAAAATAAGAGCGTAATTCAAGAAAAAAATATCCTTTATTTTTTTTAACGTCAAGTGACAAAATTTTAAAGTCAGCATTGGGTCACAAAAAATGGAAGAGCCCAGCCTGCTGAGTTGACATATAACCCATGCTGGGTTGTTTCAACACAAAACCCTGGGTTATTTTAACCCAATGTTGGGTCAAATATAAACATTTTCTGGGTTGATTTTAACCAAGCTGGGTTGAAAATAACCCAGCTTTTTTTAAGTATACTTTAATTGGTAACACCTTAAATATTTAATTGGTAACACCTTAAATATTTAAACATTTTTAACTCTTTCACCGCCATTGACGAGATATCTCGTGAATTAAGAGAAAACGCTTCCCCGCCAATGACGAGATTTTCCGTCTTTCCGCAATACCGCTATTATCCACCAGGTGGACTTCCGCAACTTATACAACCCGGAAGTAGCGCCTCACGTGAAAGAGAAAGAACTCTGTGTATGTTTTAAAGATCGCTCTGAATCTGATCTCTATCAAAAGTCCTTTGCAAAAATGAAATTATCTCATATTGGGTGTTTTTGAAGAAACCTACCCATGTTTGAGAGGTGATTACAAGAGAACTAATGAAGGTAGGATGAAACTTTTTTTTGTTTGAAAGCATAGGGTCTGTTCTTTCATCTTATATATTGTTTGTTTATATATTTAAAGAAGAACATTTTCTGGAAGGCATTAAACTTTTGAGAAAATCATGAAAAATGCTGGCACTGGCTGGCAACTTTTTTTTTAAAACGCTGGCAGGGAAAGAGTTAAGTTAAAATTTTTACTTAAAGTGTGGAAATTTAAGTTGAAAAACTTCAATTGTATAGGCATTACCAATTAAAGTAATTTTTTAAGTTGATCTAACTTAACATTTTTACAATGTATACAGTTGCCGTATTAGTGAAGGTTGCATTAAAGTTTCACAATGACAAAGTCACAGTTAGTATTGCACTAAATAAAAAGTTCACAATTGTATTGGCATTAACTTACATTATCGTTTTTCAGCATTTTTTAAATATTTGTTATAGTAAATGCATTAGATAAAGTTAACGTGTTAAAATGTCAGAATCACATTATCCCACCCGTAACAACTTTCACTGACCATAAAACTATTTTTTTTTCACAAATTTTCCATAAAAATTATTATTGATTACTTCAGAAGGTTATAATGACACATTTTTTGGAAATGTTCATGTCTGGGAAAATTTTTGGATTAAATGGGTTAGGCAGGTATGATTTCAAAAAGGACAAAATGAAAAACAAAATAATAAAAATGTATAAATGTAATAAAAAATATAAAATAATAAAAAAGATTTAAGTGGTAACATTTTTAATTCATCTGCCAGAAGTTACAGCACACCAGACGATCTGAGGTATCCCTCACATGAACAATAGAGGCTTAACAAAAAACACTTAATGCCAGGTAATGGGAAATAAAATATGTCAGCGAATGCTAAATGACTTACCAAGAAACAAGCAGAAAAGGTCCAGTCCGACCATCAGTCGATTTCTTCTGTAATCCTTGCAGTCATTCTTGTTATTCAGTCCGTTGCTGCTGTCTGCAGTCATGGCTTTTTCCACCAATAACTGTTGCATTTATTAACCTTGATTTATTACTAAAGACTAAAATCTAAAACAACAACTCACAATTAAACTCAAACTGAATGCAATGTATTCACGTCGTCGTGTTTTCAGCTAGGTGACTTAACACTGCACTAAACTAACAGCACTCCAACAAACCCTCTTTTCCAAAACGACAAAAACCGAACAGCCCCTCCACCCCCTCTCATTGGACTTAACTCAAACCACATGGTGTCCATTAAACCAACCAGGGTTTGTAAACCTGACAGCTTACAAAACTGAGACTCTCAATGGCACATCTGGAATTGTGTGTTATATGCATACAGCAGGTTTAGGTCTCATAATGCTATCTGAAGTAATCAAATAACACTGTCAACATTAGCAGATGCTGTAAAGCAACCTGCAACTCATTTTAATTCACATTATATCTCAAATTATGAATCACAACCTTTGCGTCAGGCCTTTAATCGACAAGCCACATTGCTCACCGCACTATTTGTAAGCATCTGTTTTGTATTGTGTCTGTTTTTTAAATGTTGTGTGTGTTCTGTGGGTGTAAAGTGATGGAGGAACCTATTAGCAAAAGAAAAAATTAAGTATGCATGTGAGTAAGTATGGCAAATGGAATTTACAGCACAGTTAAGGGGTCAAACATTTCTGCTGGGTTGCATGTGATGTCACAGATGTTTGCACATTCTGGTTAAGCCATCATGTCATACCGTTCAGTGGTTTTATTGAAATTCTTTTCTAGTTTCAGATGTTTTTGAAAGAGGCCGTCACAAACCTTAAAGCCAGACACTAAACGAAACCAACAAAAAATGAAAATACTAATATCCCACTGCAAACCTTGTTAGTTGCTTCATAAAAGGTGTCACATATATCTTCTTAACCCTTGTGTGTTGTTGGGGACGTTTTCATCCACTATGGGGTGCTTTTGAGTCTTAATTTGGAGTGTTTCTCTTCAGCAAATGGAAAGATTTTTGGTGACAATTCTTAAATGAAAACATATTTTGGGAAAATGCTTAAAAAATTTCAAAGAACTCAACAATGCACCGTGGTCAAATTCACTACCCATTCTTGCTGTTCGGGATGAAAACATCCACTAAGGCCCCGTTTACACTATAACGCTCAAGGGTGAAAACATAAAAATATTTTTTCGGATGTGCCTTTCGTTTACACGGTGACGGCATTCTTGGGGCTTAACTCATTCACCGCCATTGACGAGTTATCTCGTCAATTATGAGTTAATATTTAACTAATAAATATGACTTTCTGGACGAATTTCAAAATGAAAGTGTAATACCGCTTTTATCCACTAGATGTTGTTATAATGAAAGTCACACAGAATTTATCAAAAACGGAAGTTAAAAAGATTTAATGGTTGATTTTAAATGCCTTTATGTTTGATAGTCATTTTGAGTCTGATCTCTAACATAAATTCCTTTACAAAACGCAATTTTTTAAGCTTTTTGCTCAAAATGTTGTATTTTTGAAGAGAAATATCCATATTTCAGTGGTTAAATTAAGTGGAAAAAGTAAATATATGAAAGTTTTTTCCCATTTTGTTTGTTTGTTTGTTTGTTTATTGGTTGTTTGAAAGCAAAGGGTGTGTTCTTTAATTTGATATGATTTGTATGTTTATATATTTATAGAAGATAATTTTTCCTGCAAGGAATTTTGTGAAACTTTTGTTAAAATCACAAAAATGCAGGTGGGCAACTTATCTCAAAAAGGCTGGCGGTGAATGAGTTAAAACGCAAAAAAGTGAAACCATCCTCCAGAGTGGAAATCTTAAAAACGCTCTACCGTCGCATTCCCGTCCAAAGGATAAAAATGCAAAAGTCTGCTCACGGTGGCTCTCGTCGCGTACGCGAACGTCACAGGCATGCACCAGTTCAGGAAAATAACAACAAGCATGTTGGATTATTTCCATAAATCGGACTTTCAAGTTGCCATAGCAGCTCTGATAAATGTGCAAGAGTCTTTCCAGCAGTTGTACGAAATATTCACAGCTAGTATTTCTGATCAGAGAAGGCGCATTAATTACCTCTATCAATTTGTTGATGCGCCAATTCGGAGGCAAACCAGACGGCTTTGGATGAGACCTGAGAGAACAAGGAAGAAGGTTGTACGCAGGTGCGTGAACTTGGTGTTGTCGTGTGTCAGTGCTTCACATTGCCACCTAGCTGCCTGGAGTGCATACCACATAAAATATCACACACTTTTGCGTCATCATATGCACATATTTGGGGAAAAACACACTAAATGACATATAAACTTTTTTGTGGACTGTATTTTTGAAGCCTTTTATCACAGTCTTGTCGAAAATTAGTAAAAACATGAACTTAATTGCATCACTCTAAAAATTTGTTGGTTATTTTTGACTTATAATGGGTAAATATAGGGGTTATTCGATCTACGTCATCAATGTTCGCGGCGGCCATATGGTTGACATAGAACTGTCAGTCTGTCAATTGACAAGCGAGGCAGGGTGGGTATTATGCATGGTATTATCGGTGTAATTTTTTTAAAACCGTGCGATGGTGTGTGGTGTAATACACGGATGTTCTAACAACAGCAAAAAGAACCCCGGAATTAGTTTTTATGCGATACCGAATGTCAGAAAACATGAAAGGAAGGAGACAGAGGAGTTGAACCAGCGAAGGAGAGACTCCCAACAGCAAAGTCTGTCCCCATCATTTTACCACAGATAACGTTAGGGATATATGCTCACAGCAAAGTCTGTCCCCATAATTTGATCACATATGGTTAGCTGTAAGCAGTGGCTGAAACTGCTCTTTCAAATAAGCTGCCATAAATTGAGACAGTTATTAAATTAGTATTAATAACTATATGGACATAATAGGTCTGGCATTGATACTAGGTAGGGAATTAAGGGCCGTTCACATTATAACGATAACTATAAAAAATATAGTTTTGAAAATCGTTTTATATTAAACAGAATAGCGGAGCTCACACCAAAACTATAACGATACAGATACAATGAACGACATCATTGGGATCACTTTCTGAGCGATTTTTCCCACCTGATGAAGGATAAACCATTGATAGCATTAAAATCTATTTGAACTTCAAGTGCACAAGCACTTAAAATGACAGTAAGCTCATTGCTGAGGTCTATAACATTAGATTACCTCCAGTTGCTGTGAAAATTGACTATGTAACGCTTTTTAATCTATTACATTAACTAACTGTTAGGCCAAAAGGTAAGAGATTACACAAACTATTAGATTCACTGTTTAGAGTTACGCGAAACGCAGCGTGTTGAGGACATCTGCAAAAGCTTTTATTACAAGCAATATTAAAGGCAAGTGATTTGCGCGAGTGCCGTGAGCGAATTAGCATAAACGTATTGTTTGGTGATTTGGACGATGATATAGTTATCGTTATAGTTATCGTATAGTTATAGTCAAGAGACGCTTCTAAATGAGTTGAAAAGTCAAGACACGACCCAGTATCAAAATTTCTGTGTCCATCACTGTAGTTCATCCAAAACAAACCAGAAATGAGACTCAGAGTGTTAAATACCGGAATTATCCTTTAAGGCTATTGGGTCTATTTGATATGGTTCCACAATAATCAAGCTCATCTTCTCTTAATACAGACGAGATGAAGCCATTAGGCTACTGCTACCCTCGACTCAAATCTACGTGCGGCTAGGGGCAGGACAGATGTCATGTCAACAAGATGGCCGCGGTTAGCGACTTCCGGTGTTTGCGAATAAGCCCTATTGGACAGAACACACTGCTGGGTTAAAATTAACCCAACTGCTGGGTTATTATTACCCCATGATTGCATAACAACATACCAACCTTGAGTAATTTTTAACCCAGCACGTGTGCGGTCCAATATTTACCCATTATGGGTAAAAAAAACCCAGACGTTTTTAGAGTGACTATAAGTGTTTGTGCAGCATCAGATTTTATTTTCACTGACACACACACACACACACACACACACACACACACACACACACACACACACACACACACACACACACACACACACACACAAATATGCTCTTAAACTCCATATAACTGAATGTACAAGCCAGAAAATAAGCTTTGTTTTTGTCTATCTAAAGGGTTAATGGTGCCACCTGGTAATCAACAATAAAATTACAAATTTTACTTCTTAGCAAAGGAAAAACCACCAAAAATCAAGAATGCATAAAAAAATAAATTGTCATGGCTTTACAATCAAAAAATGTTGTTATAATGAAAGTCAATGGGCAAAAACAGCCACAAACAATAAATTAGGGGGAAAAAAATTAAAGCTGATGCTGCACAAAAACTGGCATCAAAGCCAATGTTTTTACTAATCTTTGACATGCCCAAGACGGGTCCACAATAACCTTTTATAATAAAAATACGTAATTGTGTTTTTCCACCCTAATCAGCGACATCTTTTATGAACTTGGCATTTAAAGGGTTAAAATCCTAGAATTTTTGTATATATATATATATATATATATATGCTACATTTTTACAGCAGTTTAATTTATTAGATGTCTTCATCCTCAACAACAAAAAAAGTAGTGAATTTGAACAATTCACAAGGGTTAAATAATTTAGATTGTGTACCCAACAATGGCGAGGTATACATAAGTGCCAGGCTGGCCCACTCAGATTGATATTTGGCCCACCCAATCTGAAGGGACAAAAACAGTCGGTTTGGACTACAGCCCTCTACTTCCTGCTTGTTACTAGAACAGTTTGTTGACTAAACTCTGCCCACAGGAATACATCAGTCGTC